>NC_022025.1:6930708-6972436 GCF_000317375.1 Microtus ochrogaster | reverse complement strand
CTATCATCTATCTATCTATCTATCTATCTATCTATCTATCTATCTATCTATCTATCTATCTATCTATCTATCTATCTATCTGTGTAGATAAGGAGGGAGCTAGGCAACTAGGTAGGTAGGTAGGCGGGCATTTTATATGTATTCTACAGGATCCCAAGAGGACCTGAAATTTATTATTTTGCCCAATTTATCATTAGGCTCACAAAAGTTCTTTTGACTTTTGCCTCCTAAGTGCTGATTAGAAGTGTGAACCACTAAAAGCAGAGAGAAATGATATAATATTCTTTTTATATTCTTATGAGTATAATGAGTACTGTAATCTTTCAATAAATCAAGTTATTGCTTTGCTATGATGCATCATTTTATTAATTTTTGAAATAGAATCATAAAGACTTATATAAAAATTAAAATATAATAAACATAAAAAGTGGGAAAGTCATTTTATTTTATTATATTACTGCATTATTTGATTTAATTTTTTCAGTATTATCATATCGAACAATTATTGACAATAAGAAAAATTTGATAACATGGAAATTTGGGAAACTGGATTCCCTAAACTCTTGACTCCATTTTCAATTTTTTTTCAATTTTCCATTTTCTATACAAATATATACACATGTGAAAAAGACTAACATATGATTATTTCTTTAGATCATGGCCCCAATGTATAAAAATAATAGGACTGGCAAAATCACTGAGGGATCCTTCCCCTACAACCAATCTTCAGTTCTGGATGGGAGTTTTCAGATTGCCTGTGCTGTTTTCTATCCACAAACACAGTCAAATTTTAGACCTCATAACATGGTCTAACAAATCGTAACCCCAAACGATAGGTTGAAATGCTTAGCACCAGTATATCGGAATGTGACCTGATCTGGAAATAATCTGTAGATATAATCAAATTAAGGTAAGATCCTGCTAAATTAGACTGGGTTGCCACAATCAATCATCATCTACCAGAAATGATAAGAAAGGGTTTTCCCCAGAGCCTTTGGAATTAATAAGGTCTTCTAGCACTGAGATTTCAGACATCTTTCTTCTTAAACTTTACAAAAAGAAAAAAAAAAACAAAACCATTTCTGTTGTTCAAAGCCATCCAAGTAATTTGTTAGGCAGCTCCATAAATCTAGCACCTATTCTGGGAGTTTCATTGAAATTCAAAATTAGAGCATAAAAATTTTTTTATGCTCTAAAAGCCATAGGTTTCTCATAAGCATTTTCTGTGTCTAGAATCTACATAACCTCTTCTATTTTCTGGACCTCTTCTCTTTGATGCTGATTTGAATGATTCAGGACTTTGCTTCTGGTTATGATCACCATCACTACACGGCCCTCACTCCAGTAACTATTAACAACCTGAATCGAACAAACCAGATTGACAAAATTTAAATATTAAATTAAATATCACTTAGATATCTTTTGTGTTTCTATTTCTATAATGTATCATCTAGGCAAAGCATTTTTTAGGTAAGTTTCTGTTTTATTTTTAGTGAGACCATATGAAGTTGGTTCAAAAAAAAGTATATAAAGAAAGCAATTACTTGGATTACTTGAGGTCAGAACTGCTCATTCCCTTACTAGTAAAAGAATTTCCTATGGTGTAAGACAGTCATTTCCTTTGGTTTTGATTGTGTGTTAGTCACTTGATGCACAAACTTAAGTATGGAAGGGCTGTGAGGCTTTGAGCAGAGAATATCACAATGGGGAAGGTACAGAAGCAGCTTTTAAGAGCTGATTACACGGAGACCATACAGGAAACAAAGAGAGATCCACACTGTCATATACCTCCCTTTCTCCTTCTACCAGGCTGTTACCCCAGCCCAGCATATGTACAAGAAGGTAGCTGCTCTCTGTATTTGTCCTAAGAACTCACCTGAGGCTGAGTTAAGAATTATTGGCCAACTTTTGTGGAGGCATACATTTTATGACAGCCTAATATTGACTTGCTCAAGAGGTGCTTAATTAGCACTCTTATAAAGTCTACAGTGGTGAAAACGAAAAAAATAAATGGAGCAAAAGGAAATACACAAACAATCCCATTGAGCTAAGCTTTCAAATTTGTGATAGAGAACATAAAGTGTTTTCTGTTTCTATAGCAACAGAAAACAAAAGCTGCTGGAAATGTCAGTAACAGGACCAGGAATCCATCCCAAGTGGGAAGTGTTATCCACATGGCTAGAGTCATGAAGGATGCAAAAGGAAGAGGTTGTGAAATCTTCCTTCTTGGTTTTAGGGAGATGCTGAGGCCAGGCAATGTATGGCAGGGGAATCCTGTATGAAGGCCCTGAAAGTCAAAGGCCCTGAGAGTTCATCAGATAAAGCCATGGAATCCTGTATGAAGGCCCTGAAAGTCAAAGGCCCTGAGAGTTGATCACATAAAGCCATGGAAATGAATTCTGAATTGCACTTGAGACTACAAGATGTTGGATATGTCAGAGACATGGATTATCTCCTAAGGAGATCTCAATAGAGGGACTGGAAAGAGCCCAAGAGTGAGCTGTATCCTATAGTCATCCAAACTGGAGGGATAGAGTCATCCCAAGCCATATGATATTGGACATGGGGCTAGAGCCTTTGTTCTTTTCCTGCTGTATTTTGGTCTTTGTTTCAACCAGTATTTCCTCTTTATTCTCCCATTCTTTAATTTTTGAACAATAATGCATATTTTTGTGCCATTGTATTATATGTGTGTAATTCACTTTATTGTTTTAAAGAGTGTTATACTTAAGAGATTACCTTGAGTCTCAGAATAAACTTTCAACTCTGAAACAGTGTTGAGACTGAGTAAAATTGGGGACCTTCTAAACTGGACTAAATACATTTTGCATCATGATAAGCACATTTGCATAGGAGCCTATGGGGGGGGGTCCAGAGACTAACTCACAGGGTTTGACTGACAAAGTTACCTACAGGCTCTGACACTTGAGTACCTGGTTTTCAGTTAGTAGAGCTGTTTGAGCAGGCTTAAGAGAGATGGCTTTGCTGGAGGATGTAAGTCACCAAGAGAAGTGATAGTCTCTCACAATCACACGCCATTTCCAGTTCGCTATTGCTTTCCTCCTGGTACCAACATGAGAGCTCTCAGCTTGTGTTCCAATCATCATGCTTGCCACCTTCGCTCTGCCATCATGGACTCCAACTCTAGCACCATAAGCCAAACAAACTTTTTCTTATATAATTTGGTCCTCTGTTGTTTTTTTTTTCTGCTGCTTCTGTTGTTGTTTTTATTTATATATTCTTCTGTGTTTCCCATATTTTCTTCACCACTCCCCTTCTACCCTTTCTCATAATCCCCATGCTCCCAATTTACTCAGGAGATCTTGTCATGTTCTACTTCCCGTGTAGATTAGACCCATGTATGTCTCTCTTAGGGTCCTCATTGTTGTCTAGGTTCTCTGGGATTGTGAATTTTATGGTGGTTTTTATTTGCTTTATGTCTAAAAGCTACTTATGAGTGAGTACATATTATATTTATCTTTCTGGACATGGGTTACCTCACTCAATATGATGTTTTCTACATCCATCTATTTTCTTGCAAATTTTAATGCCATTTATTTTTTCCACTGTGTAGTACTCCATTGTGTAAATGTACCACATTTTCTATATCCATTCTTCAGGGGACATTTAGTTATTTTCCAATTCCTGGCTATGACAAATAATTCTGCTGTGAACATAGCTAGGCACATGTCCTTGTGATATGAATTAACATCCTTTGGATATATACTCAAAAGTGGTATTGCTGGGTCTTGAGGTAGATTGTTTCCTAATTTTCTAAGAAATCACTATATTTATTTCCAACATAGCTGTACCCGTTTAAACTCACGCAGCAATGGAGGAGTGTTCCCTTTATCCCACATCATCTCCAGCATAAGCTGTCATCAGTGTTTTTGATTTTGGCTTTCCAACATGTATAAGATAGAATCTCAGAATTGTTTTGATATGCATTTCTCTGATGACTAAGGATATTGAACATTTCCTTAAGTGTCTTTCAGCCATTTTAGATTCATCTTTTGAGAGTTGTCTGTCTCGGTCTGTACCCTGTTTTTATTTGGATTGTTTGTTCTTTTGATGACCAATTTCTTGAGTCTTTGTATATTTTTGATATCAGTCCTCTATCCAATGTGGGCTTGGTGAAGATCTTTTCCAATTTTGTGAGTTTCAAAATCTTTTTAATGAAGCTACAATTACCCTGATACACAAACCACACAAAGACCTTATTTAAAAAGGGAATTACAGGCCAATAATCTCACACATGAAACTGATGCAAATATACTCAATAAAACACTAACAAACTGTATCCAAAAAAACATCAGAAAAATTATCTACCATGACCAAGCAGGCTTCATCCTAGAGATGGAGGGATGGTTCAGCGTATGAAAATCTGTCAGTGTAATCCAGCATAGAAACAAACAAACTGAAAAAAAATTATTATCTCATTAGATGCTGAAAAAAACCTTCAACAGAATTGAATACCCCTTCATGACAAAGGTATTGGAGAGAGCAGGGATACAAGGAACATACCTCAACAAAATCAAGGCGATGTACATCAAACCAACAGCCAACATCAAACTAAATGCAGTGAAACTCAGAGGGATCCCACTGAAGATCAGAAACAAGACAAGGTTGCCGACTCTCTCCATATCTATTCAATATGATACTTGAGATTCTACTAGAGCAATGAGATAACAAAAGAAGATCAAGGGGCTACAAATCTGAAAACAAGATGTCAAATACTCACTATTTGCTGATGATATTATAGTTTATGTAAGTGACCCCAAGAATTCTACCAAAGAACTCCTACAACTCATAAACAATTCAATAATGTAGCAGGATACAAGATTAACTCAGAAAATTACTAGCCCTCCTTTATATATAGATGATAAATTGTTGAGAAAGAAATCAGAGAAATATCACCCTTCATAATAGCCACAAATAACATAAAATATCTCAGAGTAACTCTAACCAAACAATAAGTGCAAGACCTGTATGACAAGAGCTTTAAATCTTTGAAGAAAGTAATTGAAGAAAATACCAGAAAATGGAAAACTATTCCATACTCTTGGGTAGGTGGAATAGTAATACAGTAAATATAGTAATATAGTAAACAGTAACATAGTAAATATGGAAATCTTAACAAGCAATGTACAGATTCAATGCAATATCCATTATAAATCCAGAAAATTCTGCACAAATATTGAAAGAACAGTATTCAATTTCATATGGCAAAGCAAAAAACCCAGGATTGCCTAAACAATCCTGTTCAATAAAGGAACTTCAGGAGGCATCACAATCCCTGACTTCAAACTCTGCTGCCGAGCTGCAGTACTGAAAACAGCCTGGCATTAGCATAAAAACAGGCAGGAGGACCAATGGAACCAAATCTAAGAACTGGATATCTAACCACACAATCTATGAACACCTAATTTTTGACAAAAAAGCAAAAAATATAACTTGGAGATAAGATAGCATATTCAACAAATGCTGCTGGCATAACTGGTTATCAACCTGTAGAAGCATGAAAATAGATCCATATCTATCATCGTGCACAAATCTCAAGTCCAAGTGGATCAAAGACCTCAACATAAAACTAACCACACTGAACCTCAGAGAAGAGAAAGTGGGAAGTACACTTGAACACAATGGCACTGGATACCACTTCCTACATATAGCCCCAGTAGCACAGACACTGAGAGCAGCAATTAATAAATGGGACCTCCTGAAACTGAGAAGCTTCAGTAAAGCAAGAGACAAGGTAACAAGACAAAATGGAAGCCTGCTGTTTTATCATAGCGGCAGAAAAGTAAGTACTGCAGATATTATGGTTTGGTTTGAGATGATTTGTCTACCTTCAATCTATCTTTCTTGTTCAGTAAAAATTTTTCTTAAAACACTCTAATGGATACATCTTCAGGTATATTTTCATGTAATTATAATTGTAATCAAGTTGACAATTAAGCTATCACATTCTGGTTATCTATTGGTCCATAGAGAGGTTGACTTGAAAATCTAATTCTAGCACAACAGACATAAAATCTGAACCCTATCTACCATATGTATTTTCAAGTTATTATTGTTTTTATTTTCTTGAGCTCTGTTGATAAGAAGAGTAATTATTTATTAGCGATAAATGATGTCTGCATGAGTTCGTAGGTACCAAATGTATCATATATTCTTTGTTAATAATTACTACTTTTTAAAATTTAACATAACCACTTAAAATATTAAACATTTATATTCAAGCACATGTTCCTCTGTAAAGAAGAGAAGGGAGGGATTTAATTTTCATTATTTGTCTTTTTAAATCTCTATAATAGAGGTGTGCAAAATTGTAGGACTTCTGCTAGTATTGGTGAGCTCATTTGAAATGAATTGAAATGAAGATTATTCAATGAGACACACACTGTAGAATAATGCTTACTCTCTGAAAAATTATTAATATTTTAATATTCATCTTAATCTAGTAAATGCTATTATGATTATTTAAGGAAATTTTATTTGCTGAGTTTTGAACTTACTTCAGCCATTATATGCAGTATAACATAAGGCATGACTGAAGCAAGATGATCTCATCTTACTGGGTGCCTGCTAATGAGGGCTGTCCCTAGATATAAAATAAATAGAACTAGTAACAGTAAGTATGTAGCGGGATATGGAGTCAGCATCATCTCGAAGCACCTTTAAGTGTAGTGTTCCTTTTTCAAATCAGTTTCGCATTGGAACATTGAGGTACTTTGTTCATGAAGTAGCTACACAGCCACCATAAAACAGTGCACCAGGAAAGAATGTACTTAAAACACATAACTAAGTGCCCCAAATTCAGAGTTTATTATGCCAAGAATGACTTACAAATAAAACATAAGTTCGGCTTTATAAGACTGCATAAAAGATCATTACTTAAGAGGCGAGCAGGATGAGAAAGCTTTATGGCCCTCATAAGATATTATTGTATTAACCCATGGTGGGTTTGCAGCAGGTCATTTTACTGTGGAGAACCTGAATCTTATGGAAGTCAGATTGAGAAGAACAAATCAAGAATCCCTAATGGAGTACTAAGCAGACTTCAAACACCAAGCATATGGACTGTGTTACAATTTTTGAAAGGCTTCATTTGCGTCACAGAATTACACCCCAGTATATATACACAATGATACTCTAGAATGAACAGTCATATTTTTACTCGTTTTCAGGGGACAATCTTGAAAATTCTTATTTCCAGTTAAAAAGATTATTTCTAGTTTTAAATTAAGAGACAGGGGCTTTTTGCTTCAAAAATAAATCACAGGAAAGAAATCTTTTGTTTTTTTTTTTTTTTACTCTCTTGGATTCTTATTCTCAAAGTCAAACAAAACATATTTGGAATCTTGTTGGTGAAATAATATGCGATGTAATGCACATTTTAATTAACCAACTTAGCACTTCCACAATGCGCACACATTTCCAAGCACATTTTGTACCTGACATACAAGTTTTGTCAATAAAACTCTGAAAGTAACTGTTAGAAAAGGCAGAAAAGTCATTAGTTCTTCCATATTAGAAGAAAGGTCAATTCCTAAAGTATGGTTTAAGCAACCTAATTGATATTGTGAAGTTTGAGGCAACTAAATGGCAGGATGTGGGGGAAAATATCAAGTTATAGGTTAAGAAACACTGAATTTGGAAAAGTTCTCACCATCTAGGAATCATGTAATCCAATGTAAATTATAGAAAATCACAATACCGAGCCTTCTGAAAGCAAAAAGCTGAGATGATCAAAGAAATGTTGGTGAAGATTTTTGTATTTATAAGGTATGTTATTTGTAAGGCATTTTTATTAAGGTATCAACTTAATTCATAAATAAGCAAATCAACAAAAGTTCAATTCCACTGTTTACTTTCTTGAAAATATAAGTCTCTATGTAGTAATGAGATATATCTTGTTCTTCAGTGACTCTCTAGTTATGCCAGAAGTACACCAATTGAATACCCATAATTGTATTTAAATGCAGAAATTAATTTCAAATTAATGACACAGAGAGTAGCTAGAAGTCTTACATGCAGGAAAGTATTTTATAAGAAATGTGTGTATATCACATCAAATATTTTTATAATTTTTTTTCCAAAAATGAGTTTCAAATAAATGTCTATATTACTTGTGAGTTTGTCTTATGAGTTTAATTTTGTTATGAATACATACAAATATGTTGAGGAAGAAGACAGAGTGTCATCCGTCATCAGCTTTGAGGATGTTTAGACAAGACGAAAAGGGGTTTTCCTCTTCTCTCATGTTCACATCTTTCGTTTTATGACCATCTCTCCATTATTTACGTTGGTTAGTTTTGTTTCTGATAACATGTTTCAGAAGCTTTATTTCTAACTAATGATTTTAGCTTGTGTTGATTTATTAACTAGAACTTAGCCTTCAATCATATCAGGAGGTGTTTTATGTCTATGCGTACTTGAAAGCCTGGCCATTTATTTTCCTATGTCTTCTATGTGCTACTGCAAAAGCCTGGAATTTGACCCATAACTTCAACTAAAGACCTCACTCACCTATCACCTTTCAGAATGTTTAAGCAAACACTCTTAGCAAGTCAAGAGTCAGCGATAGCAGGGTCTCCTACTGTGCATCTTTAGGGCTGTGCAGCTCATTGACAGCTGGAGAGAAGGCTCATGGTAAGCATGTTTGACATGCCCTGGTTTATGTCTCCTGTGTTTCACTGGAAAAGCCTTCAGCGGGTCACTAGCTGGACCCTCACAGTTCAGCGCTAAAGATGGGAAGTGTAAACGATGATTAAGTGTTGGTATAATTCTCAGATTTCCACAGGTTCAGAAGCACAGCTGTTCTTGGTGCAGCTGGAACCAAGTTTTTGTTTTATTAGAAGTTACTTATATATATGTTAATTGTAGAAAGCATAAAGATATTGATTGAAGCACTGATTTATTGAAAATCACCATTAATATAAATGATAGAAGATTTAGCAAAAACGTTTCATAGGTCATCTACTATAATCAGGTGAGGTCTAAAAGGGAGTAATGACATATCAACTATATTAATTGACACAAAGAAATAGCATCAACATAAAAATCATATGGTTGGTAGGTAAGGAACAATGTCATTATGAAGGATATCGCCAACTCTATAGAGAACTTAGAATGTTATTACAATATCTGTGAAGCACTTATGGAGACTATTTTCACATACTTTGAAGAGTTACCTATATAAGGAGAGAGACAAGAAGGGAGTCTTTTAAATATACACTAGGCTCTTATTTGCAAGAACAATTGAGTTTTACAATTCACAAGGAAAGCAGAAAAATTAAATCCGTAAAAGTAGAGCTATTCCTGAATGAAGGAAGTTTGTAGGAATTCTTCAGTTGTATTTGGGAGTGTAATAAATCTGAATTTACAAATGTACAAGGTGTGTGTGTGCCCATAAAGACCATTAGCTAGTAGTACATAGGAAGAATATATGTTTTATGAATGTTAATTCTTACATATTCAGCAGGTTTAAATAAGCATTTCACACATTATAGATGAGATTAGATAGTAAAATTATACTCTTGTCTATAGAAAATAATAATATTTGTCTTTACTATTTTAAATTTTAGTAGAGCTGCTTTCATCTTCTTGCCTAAAATTCCAAAAGGATTTTAATATTTAGATGACTTTTTGTCAGGATAATACAAGGTGAATGTACATTACTTATGAAACAGTGTTCTATTAGTGAGTATATGTGTACCAGTACAAATATTGTGGTAGATAATGTTATAATTTTTCCTAAATGTCCATATCTAACATAGTAGATTTGTGTATGTGTTAATTTACATGATATGCAAACCTCCAGCTAGGACCAAGTTATGAGGCAGAGAAACATGGATATAGGTAGAAAAGGAATAGGAAAGCAGGTGCTTTGACATGACTGTCTCTTGTTCCAAGATAGACATTGCTAGGAGAAGCTTTGGTAAAGCACAGGGTGGTATCTAAACAGAACCAATAGAGAAAAGGGAGGAACAAAGAACCAGATAAAAAGGGACTCAAGCCAGTCCCATTAGTGAACTTCAAGCCTTAGTACCCCCATCCTAAATATGTAAAGCTGTTACTTTCTCTTTCTCTGTGGCTGGGTCTTCTGTATTCTTCATCATTCAGCAAAGGACCTCAGCCGTCCCAGAGACAACAGGTAACACCCCAGTTGCAGACAGGGACTTTGATAAGGATTGCTCTGCCTTATCAGGGAGGGCCGGTGTGATTACAGAACTGTTTAAGAGTCTAGACAATAAGATGTACTGATTAAAGTGCAGGGGCAGAGGAGACACCAGATATTTAAAGTTATTATATTGGCTTTGAAGATATAGGAAGGAGTCATAAACCAATGAATGTAGATGGAGTTTTAAAGTTAAAGTAAATTAATTGAAATTTAAAAAGATTTTTTTAAAGGCAAATGAACTTTTAATTTCCTAGAACCTCCAGAAAGAACATTGACCTTTTGACATAGTGATTTTAGTTAGTAAAACCTATTTCAATCTTCTGACTTCCAGAAAGACTATATATTCTGTTGCTGCAAGCCAAAAGGTTGTCATAGCTAAATACAGCAAAAAATAGGAAATTAGTATAAATGTGAAGGATTTGACTATTTAACACTAATGAACTGTGGATCTCTGTAGAAATGAGGCAACCCATAGATAAGCTACTATAATGAAATTTTCCTTCTGAAGAAATTAACAGGAATTCAGAAGAAAAATGATGAAGGAAAAATGTGTTTCTCTCTAATAAGGGCTTTTTTTTTGGTGATGTACAGCAAATGATGACTTGGAGGTATCAAATCTTTGCTATATAAAAAAGTAGACATTATGCTCTCTATCAGGTTGCAACTTTCTAAAAATTTTAAACAAAAGGTGTACGGTGCCATTGTTCCCCTTTCTGTTTCATTGATCACTTAGACATGAGACATTTCAGCCACAGGTTCCCATCATCATAGACGCCACCATTCAGTCTAGCCATGACGGTCTCAACCCTCTTAAAACAAGCCCAAATAAACTCTTCTTCCAATTACAAAGGAAACCACAATGGCCAGGAAAAGAAGGGTCAATACATGGAAATTGCATAGGTGATACCAACTTTGAGAAAAATGTATGGAAAATAGATACCAGATAAACTAATATTTGTAACTATCTTCACTGATATAATTAAAATGAAAAAACAAAGAGACTCAAGTCTTTTATCCATATTTTTTATTTTATTTTTTAAAAAACTGAACAATATTTTTTTATTTTACATACAAATCCCAGTTCCCACTCCCTCTTCTCCTCCCATTCCTTTTACCAACCTTTATCTACTCCATAGACAGGGTAAAGCACACTGCTCTGAGGAAGGTTTAAGGTCCTGCCTACTATATTTAGGCTGAGAAAGGTATCCATCCAAAGAGTATGGGTTCCAAAAAGCCAGTACAAGAATTAAGGATAAATCCTCATACCACTGCCTGTGTCCCTACAGTCTGCTTCTGCTATACAACTGTCACCCACATTCAAAGATACTAGTTTGGTTCTATGCTGGTTCCTTTCCTGTCTGGCTGGAGTTGGTGAGCTCCCATTAGCTCAGGTAGACTGTTTTAATGTATGTACCCATCATGGTCTTAACCTCTTTGCTCATATTCTCACTCCTCCCACTCTTCAACAAGACTTGCAGTTCAGTTCAGTGTTACACTGTGGGTCTCTGCCTCTGTTTCTATTAGTTGCTAGTTGAAAGTTCTATGATGACATATAAGATAATCATCAATCTGACTACAGGGCAAGACAAGTTCAGGCACCCTCTCCACTATTGCTTAAGGTTTTCGCTGGGGTCATCTTTGTAGATTCCTGAGAATTTCTCCAGTGCCAGGTTTCTTGCTGACCCCATAGTGGCTCCCTCGATCAAAATATCTCTTTCCTTGCTTTCTGTCTCTGTTCTTCCCCCATCTCAACTGTCCCATTCCCTCAAGTTGTCCTCCGCTGTCTGGACCTACTCCATTCCTCCTCTCCTTCTGCCTTTCTCCCTGGACCCATTCTCCCAATTTTGTCAGAAGATCGTGTCTACTTCCTCTTCCCAGAGGGATCTATATAAATTTCTCTAAGGGTTCACCTGTTACTTAACTCTTCTAGAGTCATGGACTATAAGTTTGTTTTCATTTGCTTTACAGCTAGTATTCACTTATACTTAGTACATACCATGTTCATCTTTCTGAGTCTGGGCTACCTCACTCAGGATATTTTTTTCTAGTTCTATCCATTTGCATGCAAATTTCATGATGCCATTTTTGTTTTCCACTGAGTAGTACACCATTGTGTAAATGTACCACATTTTCTTTATCGTTCAGAGGCATCTAGGTAGTTTCAAGGTTCAGGCTATTACAAATAATGCTGCTATGAACATAGTTGAACAACTGTTTTCGTAGTATGGTAGAGCATCTTTGGGTATATGACCAAGAGTAGTATTGCTGGATCCTGAGGTAGGTTGATTCC
This sequence comes from Microtus ochrogaster, assembly GCF_000317375.1. Lineage (NCBI taxonomy): Eukaryota > Metazoa > Chordata > Mammalia > Rodentia > Cricetidae > Microtus > Microtus ochrogaster. The sequence continues at coordinate 6,959,960 of NC_022025.1, read as the reverse complement.
CAATTTTCTGAAAAACTGCCATACTGTTTGACACAGTGCTTGTACAAGTTTGCATTCCCACCAGCAGTGGAGGAGTGTTCTCCTTACTCCTAATCCTCTCCAGTAAAAAAAAAATATCATTTATGTTTTTGGCTTTAGTCATTCTGACTAGTGTAAGATGGTATCTCAGAGTCATTTTGATTTGCATTTCCCTTAGTATTAAGGATGTTGAACATTTCCTTAAGTGTCTTTTGGCAATTTGAGAATTTTCTGTTGTGAATTATCTGTTGAGATCTGTACCCCAATTTTTTAATTGGATTATATGGAATTTTAATATCTAATTTCTTAAGTTCTTTTCTGTCTGATGTGGGGACTGGTAGAGATCTTTTCCCATTCCGTAGGCTGCCTTTTTGTTTTATTGACTGTGCCCTTTGCTTTATAGAAGTTTCTCAGTTTCAGGAGGTCCCATTTATTAATTGTTGCTCTCAGTGTCTGTGCTACTGGTATTATATTTTGGAAGTGGTCTCCTGTGCCCATGCATTGAAGAATACTTCCCATTTTCTCTTCTATCAGGTTCAGTGTGGTCATAATTATATCGAGGTCTTTGATCCATTTGGACTTGAGTTTTGTGCATGGGGATAGATATAGATGTATTTGCATTCTTCTACTGTAGTTCTATAATAGAGCTTGATGTCAGGGATGGTGATACCTCAGGAAGTTCCTTTACTGTACAGGATTATTTTCCTACACGGGGGTTTTTATTTTCCCATATGAAGTTGAGTATTGTACTTCAAGGTTTGTGAAGAACTGTGTTGGGATTTTGATGGGTATTGCATTGAATCTGTAGATTGCTTTTGGTAGGATTACCATTTTTTTTTTTTTTATTATGTTGATCCTACCTATCCAAGAGCATGGGAGAGCTTTCCGTTTTCTGGTATTTTATTCAGACTCTTAAAGTTCTTGTCAAATAGATCTTTCACTTCTTTGGTTAGGGTTATCTCAGAATATTTTATGGTATTTGTGGTTATTGTGCAGGGCAATGTTTCTCTGTTTTTTTCTCAGCTTCTTTATCATTTGTATATAGTAGGGGTACTGATTTTTTTTAGTTGATCTTGTATTCTGCCACATTACTGAAGGTATTTATCAGCTGTAGAAGTTCTCTGGTAGAGTGTTGGGATCACTTATGTATACTATCATATTTTCTGCAAATAGCAAAAGTTTTACTTCTTGCTTTCCAATTTCCTTGATCAAATTCCTTGATTTCCCTTCTTTTTTTTATCGCTTTATTGAGAACTTCAAGAACTATGCTGAATAGATATGGAGAGAGTGACAACCTTGTCTTGTTCTGGATTGTAGTGAAATCGCTTGGAGTTTCTCTCTATTTAATTTGTTGCTGCCTGTCAGTTTGCTGTATATTGTTTTTATTATATTTAGATATGTTCCTTCTCTCCCTGTCTTCAAGATCTTTATCATGAAGAGGTGTTGGATTTTTCAGATGCTTTTTCAGCATCTAATGAGATGATCATTTGTTTTTTTTTCCTTCAGTTTATTTATGGTAGATTACATTGATAGATGCTCATATGCTGAAACATCTCTACATCTCTGGTAGGAAACCGACTTGATCAAGGTGGATGATTTTTTGATGTGTTCATGGATTTGGTTTGGCGGAATTTCATTTAGTATTTTTCCATCAATATTTATTAGGTAAGTTGGCCTGTAATTTTCTTTCTTGTTTGAATCTTTGTGTGGTTTCTGTATCAAGGTAACTGTAACCTCATAGAAACAGTTCAGCAATGTTCCTTCTGTTGCTATTATGTGGAACACTTTGAGGAGTAATGGTAGTATCTCTTCTTTGAAGTTCTGGTAAATTTCTGCACTGAAATCATCCAGCCTGGACTTTTTTTTTTTTTTTTTTTTGGAGGTTTTTGATGACTGTTTCTATTTCCTTTCAGATTAGAGGTCTATATAAATTTGCTCACCTGGTCCTGATTAAATTTTGGCATGTGATACCTATCTAGAAAATTATCCATTACTTTTACATTTTTCAATTTTGTGGAGTTCAAGATTTTGTCGTATGACCTAAAGATTCTCTCTGGATTTCCTCTGTATCTGTTGTTATATTCCCCATTTCATTTCTGATTTTGTTAATTTAGATGTCCCCTCTCTGCCTTTTGATTAGTTTAGATAAGAGTTTTTCTATGTTGCTGATTTTCTCAAAGAACCAGCTCTTTGTTTCATTGTATTTCTTTGTATTGTTTTCTTTGTTTATATTTTATTGATTTCAGCCATCAATTTGATTATTTCCTGTCTTCTACTTCTCCTGAGTGAGTCTGCATCTTTTTATTCTAGAGCTTTCACATGATCTATTAAGTTGCTAGTGTAAGATTTCTCCACTTTCTTTATGTAGGCACTTCATGCTATGCTCTTTCCTCTTAGCACTGCTTTCACAGTGTTCCATAGATTTGGGTATGTTGTGCCATCATTTTTCTTGAATCCTAGGAAGTCTTTAATTTCTTTATTTTTTCCTTGACCCAGGAGTGGTTCAACTGAGCACTGTTCAGTTTCTATGACTTTGTAGGCTGTCTGAAATTTGTGTTGTTGGTAAATTTTAACTTTAAACCATGGTGATTCGAAAAAATGAAGGGGTTATTCCAATGAGGTTTCCTTTGTTCCCAAGTATGTGGTCAATTTTAATGAAAGTTCCTTGTGGTCCTGAGAAAGAGGTATATTCTTTTGTGTTTCGGTAAAATCATCTGTAAATGTCTGTTAAGTCCATTAGAGTCATGACAGCTGTTAGTTCTCTTATTTCTCTGTTAAGTTTCTGAGACTGGTTGACCTGTCCATTGTGGAAAGTGGGGTGTTGAAGTCTCCTACTATTAATGTGTGCAGTTTGATGTGACATTTAAACTGCAGTGTAAAAGAGTGTGGGGTTTGATGTGCAATCTAAGCTTTGGTAATATTTCTTTTACATATGTGGATGTTCTTGTATTTAGGGCAGAGATGTTTAGGATTGAGATTTCATTTTGAGGGATTGTTTCTGTTATGAGTATAAAATGTCTTTCATCTCCTTGATTGATTTTAGTTTGAAGTCTATATTGTTAGCTATTAGGATAGCCACACCAGCTTTTTTTCTTATGTCCATTTGATTGGTAAATCTTTTCCCAACCCTTTACTCAGAGGTAGTATCTGTCTCTGAGGTTGAGGTGTGTTTTTTGTATACAGCAGAAGGATGGATCCTGCTTTCATATCCATTCTCTTAGCCTGTGTCTTTTTATAAGTGAATTGATATTAGGACATTTCAATGACAAGTGAGTGTTAATTCCCGTTATGTTTTGGTGGTAGTGTTTGTGTGTTTCCCTTCTTTGGGATTTGCTGATGGAAAGTTATCTGTTGCCTGTGTTTTTGTGGGTGTTGTTAGCTTCCGTGGAGTGGAGTTTTCCTTCTAGTACTTTCTGTAGGATGAGATTTGTAGATTTAATTTGGTTTTGTCATGGAATATCTTTTTTTCTCCATCGATGTTGATGGAAAACTTTGCTGGGTAAAGCAGTCTAGGCTTGCATCTATGGTCTCTTTGTGTCTGCGCATATCTGTCTAGGACCTCCTGGCTTTCAGTTTTTCCTTTGAAGAGTCGGCTGTAATTCTGATAGGTCTGCCTTTATATGGTACTTGACCTTTGCCATGTGGCAGTGGCTTACTGGGAAAGATTCAGCATGTCTGTCTCTGGCTGCTCCATGGCGTTCTCCCCTACTACTCTGCCTTCCTTCCTCCCAGCGTCCAGTTCTGTCTTTCTCGCCTACCTAAGTTCTGACCTATCAACTTGGCCAAGGCAGTTTCTTTATTTATTAACTAATGAAAGCAACACATAAAAAAAGGGCCTCCTACACCATTATTAAACAAAAGGGGGAAATGCTGTAGGAAGTCCTACAGCTTGTGGTTACCTGCCTACTGGGGTGTGGCCTCTTATACTATACTATATATGCTAATCCAGAGCATGTGTCCAGTCTCTTTCCCAGCCTCTCTCTCTGTTCTGGTTGTGGATTTTGGTTTCTGATCTCTGTTCCAGCAGAGGATTCTGATTTGTGAGTTTATTCCCAAATAAATAACCATCTATTTCTTAATTCTGAGCTCAATTCTTTTAAGTGAACGTCTTCAACTTATGCATATGCTTTACTTAAGAAATAGTATAAGAGTCCCCACTAAATAAAATCTACATATTTTAACCTGATATTCAATAACTATATAGCCTGGTACTAACCTATCTTTAGAGTTTATCTTCTAGGTAGTTCCAAGTATCTCAGACTCTTAAGTCATTTGTTGCCCCACTATCTCTTAATGTTTCTTTGCAACTTATTTTTGTTCAACTTACTGATCCTGTTATTTAGGCTTTTCAAGTTGACCTGACATTTGCCAATATAATCCATTTCAAGACTTGAATCTACTGTCTGATTATTAATAAAACATACCAGATACTGATATCATTTGTACTCCTTCACTTCCTACATCAGTGTCAGAAAATATTTTATCTTCACAGTACATGCAGCCTCTTCATTAAAACACCCTTGAAGTTATTGATAACATCTTTTATATGTGAAGTTCTCTCTGGTAGATTGAAAACAGATAGAGGGCGGAACATATACTGTTTAGTTGTTTAAACTCTTTATTGCAAGTGTCTTTTATGGAATGTGTACATAAACACAATAATCTGTGAATTAGTATATAACTAGTTAAAGAGACGAGAAATGGCATGGTGCTTCAGCTATGATAAATATTAGTAGGCAGTCTTTTAACATCTTGGTTTTAATAACAATGACAATAACTTCTCAGGTTATCCAACATGGATTATTTTTTTTATGTCCTTTCAATTAGACAGCTGTTGGTTGCCCCCAAGATGGAGTGCCAATATTGCAACATTGGGGCTCACTAAGACAGTCATTGCGACAGTTTTCAGGCTTTATTGGTAGGAAGGACTCTTGGTGTCTTTTCTTTCTTGGCACCCTGAATAGTATCTTTCAATACTGTGATAGCTAGTTCACAGGGAAGAAGCTTCCAGATCAGTCCCAGCTAATTCCTCTATGTCTAAAGTATGTGGGGTCCTCAGTGTTTTATCTTCAACTTCAAGGAAGTTGGGCAAAGGCAATAGCTTATATTCTTTATGGAGTCTTTTAGGAATCCCATGATAAACAACTGGGAGTTTTCACTTACTTGACACTATGAATTTTTTTTTTTTTGGATAGTCTGTGGCTCTTTCCTGGGTAAGGGTGATGTAACATTAGAGCTCCATGTGATGTAACTCCATATACAGTATATATTCATGTATCTGTTTATATTATATATGTATTTTAAATAAGTTTAAAAATATTGTTTCTGCATGTTTTTTTAAACAACCTTAGTGTTATTTAACTCTCCTTTCTCTGTCTCCTTCTCCCCTTCCAGTTAAGTTCCCCAGCCCTGTTTATCTCCTTCCTCTTTTATAATGCCTATGTCCTACTATCTCCCTCTCCATCTCTTTCCACTTTCCTGGCTTCTGCAGTTACTTCAGGCTAAAGACTAAAATCTTTTTCTGCCACGATTTTTTAAATTAATTTATTAAAAAAAAACTTTTCTCATTTTACATACCAACCCCAGTTCCCACTCCTTCCCCTCTCCCTCCCTCCCTCCTTGACTCAACCTCCCCCACCATCTACTCCTCAGAGAGGATAAAGCTTCCCACAGGGAGTCAAGAAAGTCTAGAGCATTGCTTTGAGGTAGGACCAAGGCCCTCTCCACTATTTGTAGGCTGAGCAAGGTATCCCTTCAAAGAGAACAGGTTCCAAAAAGCCAGTACAAGCAGTGGGGATAAACCCTGGTCTCACTGCCAGTGGCCCCACAGATTGCCTCAGCCATACATCTGTCACCCATGTTTAGAATGTCTAGTTTGGTCCTCTGCTGGTTCCCCCATTGTCAGGCCAGAGTCAGCCAGCTCCCATTAGCTCAGATAAACGATGTCAGCAGGTGTTCTCACCACGGTCTTGACTCCTTTGCTCATATTACCCCTTCTCCCTCTCTTCAACTGGACTTTGTAAACTCAAACCCTTGCTCAACTGTGGATCTCTTTATCTGCTTCCATCAGTTGCTGGATGAAGGTTCTATGATGACATTTAAGATAGTCATCCATCCGACTATAGGGCAAGACCAGTTCAGGCACCTTATCTACTATTGCTTAACATCTTAGCTGGGGTCATCCTTGTGGATTCCTGGGAATTTCTCCAGTGCCAGGTTTCTTGCTAGTCCCATAATGGCTCCTTCAATCAAGATATCTCTTTCCTTGCTTTCCTTCTCTGTTCTTCCCCATCTGGACCATATAGTTCCCTCAAGTTCTCCTCCCCCCTACCCAACCCTTTTGCCCTCCCTTCTTCCCTAACCCTAGCACCCCCAAATTTGTCAGGCAATCTTGTCTATTTTCCCTTCCCAGGGACATCCACAACATGGAGATTTTTATGCTATCCAGAGGTAGAACATCAAGGTAGAAAGTAACCGGTTTAAGAAAAGTTATTTTTTTGAAAACTTTAAACTCCCGAAAGACAAGTCATTTACTTTTGAACTTCCATGTCCTCAGACTTATCCCACAGCTATAATAATGTCTTATTATTTTTATAGAAATTAATATTTTCAAGGCACTTTAGAACTTCTCATTTGTTAGGGTAAACAGCATGGAGCAGATCAAGGTGAATGTGATTAAATGTCTGTGACAGAGAAGAAAACAGCTACAGTGTCAAACTGGTCTTTCCACAGAGAGTGGCAATAGAGAGCTACCTCTGGTATCTGAACTCAATTTCCCCTCTCTAAAACTAAACAAAACAGAGCATTCAAGCAATAGGCCTGCCATTATAAAATTCAAAGTGATTTCTTCTTCATTTTCATCATCAAAGCATTTATCAGCAGATCTTGTCTAAAAGGTAGTTCACTTGAATGACTGATCATCAGATTTACACTCTTGTTGAAATAATTGCTGAAAAAGATACAATTTTTTTATCTATAATTTATCCTAGTATAGAAATACTGAATAATAGTCACGCATTTCTAACCTTTGCCTGCCCCTGACAAAAGTAATAGCACTGACATTTATTAAATAGATTCCACCAGTCCATTTCATGGTGTTGATTGTTCTAGAGTGGTGCATAACCTTACGTATAATCTTCCCAGGTCTTTAACTGTAAAATAGTGAATAAACACATATGTACATGAGAAAAGGTATCACATATAAAATACAATACACATTTGTCTTCAGAGATATGAATCTTTGCCATGAATAACTTTTCTTGTCAAAGTTCTAGTCCCACACTTGTCAATGCAAAATTGATTTGAAAGTAGATTTTCTCCTTTTATGTTGAAGGTTGTGATTTGGGGCAATGTGCCAATAAATTATTTAAAGTTATTTTCTCTGTACTCTTGGAGCAAACAAATCTCCAAAAAAATTGTCTGTCTCTAGTCAGCATCTCAGGAATGTAGTGTTATTTTATCCCAGTGGGGATGAAGGCATTCCACCTTATTTATGCATGGCACTTTTATGCTTTTGGCTCACTTGTAATCACTCTCTCACCATGATGCCATTTACATTTCCTGAGAACGGTTGAGATAATTTACTATTTCTGGGCAAATCTTATGCTCTTACTGATTCACAGAACCAGACTCAGGACTCCTGTTAGTGTCAATCCTACTGAACCATAAAGTAGAAATCAGGACTTTCAAAAAAAAGCACCTGCATCCTTTGATTTCAAACATTAATGTGCTCACATGTATCCGTACACTCAAGTATTGCTCACACAACAGGAGGGAATTTAGAAATTTGAGCAGAATTTCCAAAACCAAAATATATTTATTTTTTAATTCAGAAGGTCTTCTGGATAAAAAAAGGATGTGGAATAATGGTTTTGAATCTATATGTAGTTCCAAACAGACGATGAAAGTTATATAAAATGAGCTATTGGAGAGCTTACCTCTAGGTAGAGTAATAATATTGTTCTGACCTATGCACTCAGCCTTTTCAGTTGCTGTGATGATTTCTTAATACTAGGTGGAAATGAAACTGAGCATCTGGACGTCATTCTTGCTCCTTTTCCACATTCTAAGCAGCACAACATATTGTGCAAAAGTTCAAATACAACCATGGTTTTGTTACTATCCCTTCAATCACTGTCACAGACCCATAAAAGAGTTTTTCAACATTTGAACCACTTTCTCTCTCCAGGCATCTCAAGAAGCCCAACATTCTCTGAAACGTCAGTTGAAGGCACGACCTTGGAAATTTAACCATCTTCTTCCAGCAGAGCTCAAAAACAGGTTAGACTTATAATATCTTCAATCCATTCTCCTTTCAAATATCTTGAGGGGACGTGAGAGTGTAAGGATCAAGCATACATCTGAGTTTAATTATAAGACACTGTCTTGGGACGGCTCAGTGACCTTTTACCTTCGAGCTACAAGATATGTTATTTTTGAAGGTGGAAAGGCTAGTTTCTGCTTCCACATCCCTGAAAGCCCATACATTTGCAGCATTTTGAGACTTTGATATTTTCCTTGTTGTTGGGATATAGAGAAATTGATTTAAGAGAGACTTTGTTTAAGTGTTACAATTTTTCAAATGGTAAAATAATTGGCAAATGACTGACTCAAACCAAGCCTTCAAAGGCAATGAGTTACTAATTTCTTCAGTTTTTAAATGATTAATATGGCAATTCAATTTTCTATCTATAAAATGTTGAAGAAAGTAAATTTCAATTCATGGGAACAGATGAAAACCTACAGAGATATGGATACATGAAACAGTATATATATATATATATATATATATATATATATATATATATATGCTACAGAAGAGGAATGCATGAGCCCTAGATGCTGATCACTTTTGAAATAAGCTGTATGTGCAGCTTAGTGATTTGATTGTTTGGCAGCTGTTTTTGTTACCTAGTTCCATCCACAAGGCAATGCTCACTTAAGCTTACCTCTAGGTAGAGTAATATTCTGACCTACACAGTAATATTCTGACCTACACAGTCAGCCTTTTCACTCGCCATGATGGGTTTTAATGCAAGGTGGAAATGAAACAGCATCTGGAGGTCATTCTTGCTCCTCTTACAGCTTCTAGGGACCACAGTGTTTTGCGCTGAAGTTTAAATATGCCTGTTCATTTCTCGCCATTTGCTGGCTCTAACTAGAGGATAATGGGATAGGTTTCTTCTTAAATGCATTTTCTTTAACTACATGGCATTGACTCTAACTGAAGTAAACTACTTAAATAGAAGTTTTTAAAATTTTATTCTTTCAATAACCAAGTTCTAATGCTTCAGAGAGAAATTCATATGTATAATCCCATAAAATCATAGGTGAATCTCATAAATATGACAGCATTCTGTTGATATCCATTTTCTTAAACTAGCTGATATCTGATTTCACCTCCCCCCATCTGTGCTGTTTAGGGGAAGTCTTCTTGTGGAGCTGTTACTTAAAAGAAAAGAGTTATGCTGGAGTTTCCCAAAGAAAGAAAATCTTCATGGAGAACTTGAAAGTCTGCAGGATAGATTTCTGTTCTTATTGGTTGAGTGAGTTATTCGCATATCAGTAGGTCATACAATTATCAATTTTATATTTTAGATAATAATATAATACTAGTTTTTTATGTCATTCTCAATATTTGATCCTTGATAGTTTTTTTTAAGAATGCTTCTGTGTCTATGCATCATATATTCTGCATCTATCAGGCTATATGCTTCCTCACTGTTCAGTAATGGAAGACTCTTCAGCAGGCTTATCATGTAGATTTTCTTCCACAAAGGTGGGTATTTATCCAAAGATCCCTAATCACTTCTATGGCAGTATGACATTAAAGGCCAAAGCTGAAATCGGGTATGGTGGAACACACTTCTAATCCAGCATTTGGACTTGGGCTTGGTCAAGCTGAAACAAAAGAATTTTGTTTTCAAGACCTGTAAAATCTAATGTTCCTTTTCTAATGAGACCATGTCTTGAGAGAGAGAGAGAGAGAGAGAGAGAGAGAGAGAGAGAGAGAGAGAGAGAAGGAGGGAGGGAAAGGAAATAGAGATAGAGCCACTGAGCAAAAATTAACACACATATATAATATATACATACATGTAATTGCATATACATATATGTGTGTGATGTGTTAAGTAAACAATGCAAAATATGTTGTCTAGTTTTCTGTTGCTTATAGCAGGTACTATATTATTCATCCATAATATAAAGGTTATATAGTCATTTTTATACATCACAAAATAGAAATGTCGGGCTGCTTCATGAAATATATTTGATACTCAAAAGGTAAAGATAGAGAGTATTTTTTTGAAATCACATCATGCAAATGAATGTTCTCATGACCATTTTCATCTTTAATCATGATTATTTTTAGTTCCCTGTCATCAAGAAATGAAGGCCGTGACGGAGCTTCCTGATTTATGTGAGGAAAAGTGAAAATTAATTCTAGGGATGTTGTATGAGGGATGATTCACAATGGAAAATACTTTGAAATTTGAATAATAAGGGAACTGCCAAGAACTTCAAATCATTTTAAAGTATGTTACAAATATTTCACCATTTAAATTTACCATTTTCCTGTTTATATTTTTGAGGAAGATTAATCACTACCAACCAATCATCATGATAATCAATTGTATAGAAAAAGTGAACTGCCTTCGTAAACATCTCATTCTATGTTGAAGGCAATATAAAGGCAGAGAAAGAATTGTGTACAGAAATGAGCCCAATTATTGTGGATTGATTGTGTTCCTCGGATATGATTTGTAAAATCCCAAAGCCCTCAATCTAGTGATATTTAAAAGTGGCCATTGGAATGGAGTTAGATCACTAAGCTGAATCCCAGATGGATAGGATTAATGTCCTTGGAAAAGAGATCACTGAGAGCTGCCTACTGCTCCCTCAGGAGGACAAAAGATGTTGATCTGCAGGAAGAAGGTACTCCTCAGGACGGACACACAGACACTCTGATCTTTTAGTTAAAGGAGACTGATTTTATTTTATTTTTTAAAAATAAGCTTTATAAGGTTAAAGTACAGCTGTGAAATTGAATTAATATGTCAGTGTGTATTGCATAAATACAGGAAAGCTTGCCCACTCCAGGCTGACATTCGTTTTAAGGTAAAACTCATTTCTTCAGAGCACTATTATTTAATGGAGAATAAAGCAGAGGCTGAGTAGTTAGCCTTTCAGTTACTCAGAGGAAGTTTATGGTCTGCAGACATAGCAATGCATACACTTGATGATTAACTCCGAGTCCATAGAGGTTACTCTGGTTTAATGAGTGTCTCTGCTTTTCTAATATTTGAGGTTTGTATTTGAGCAGGTGAATGACAAGATGACACAGCAACTGAAGGAACTTGCTGCCTGAATTCAATCCTAGGGACTTGAATTTCAGTGTCCCTGTGGTGATTCTTATACTTTCTATAAAAAGAATATCATTAACATGATAAAATTGCTTGAGCATTTTCATCTATGTCTTTAAATATGAATATGAATATTCTGAACAAATATTTTATGCTTGTAAACTTATAAGTAAATCTTTTAAAATCTTTTTGGGTATGATGCATGCATAAAGGGTGCCACATGTATGTCGGTACGTGTGTATTTGAATGTATGGCCGCTTCAGGTTGATGGTGAACATCTTTTACAACGACTTTCCATTTTAGTTACTGAGATAAGGTCTTGAATCAGAAACCGATACAGTCATCTTGTCTTCCCTAGCTAGCAGTTTGCTCTGGGCATCCTCTGTCTTTGGCACCTAAGGGCTTCGATCACAAGTAGGCCACTTGCCTAGCCTCTATGTGGTTGCTTTGGTTCTAAATTGGTTCCTCCCACTTGCTACCTAAGTTCTTACTGATACACTGATCCCTATCCCCAACGCTTATTTAAATTTTATTCATGGAATAATTCACAGTTGTTAGCAAACTGTACCCCACATTATCATGTATCAAGCATCACCAGCATAAGGCACATTAAGACTTCTAAGGAGATTCTAAAGTATTATGAAAATAATGAATATAAACAAGATAAAAACAGTAAATGACTGTGATGTGGGAAATGTCATGGAGGAATGCTTTAATTTGGAGTCAGAATCTTATGGAATTGTTTCTCTGTTAATATGAATTTAGGTACAATGATATAAACATACAGAGTCCACGAATTTTTATCTTACTTATCTCTAAACTAGTGAATTGGGGGGTTGAATCAAGGCAATATATCTTATACACACCATCACAAATTTTAGTGATGCACCAAAATGCCAGTTATGGCCTTTCAAAGGTTGGAAAGAGTACCTGTATTCACATGTGGTAAGGAAGCTCATCTACCTTTATAGAATCAGTTTAAGCATCTGAGAGTGGTTGTGAAATACATCGGTGGAAAATAAGAAAGTGGGTTCTCCAGTAAGAGGAAAGCAACATGGAAACAGTCATGGGGTTGTTTAATGTAGATGATTCCTGGAAAGCGTACAGTATATTGGTTTGAAGGAAGCATAACACAAATAAAACACTATCGGAAATCATATTGAAAGAAAGGCTGGCTCACAAGTCCTTGTGTTTCCCCAGGGATTGATCTAAATGAGACCTGGAGAAAACTGAAAAAGGCACACACATAGATACACCCTTAGATCAGGGATTGGGTGGGCTGGGATGTCTGACAGAGAAGCTACTCCTTGCCCCATCCATTAACACTCTGCTCATTTATTATATATTGTTGAACAGGAAGGCAAGGTTAGTGGATACAGCTGAGCAAAGAGGCAGGGTCACTACATAAATGTAATCCAGGAATAAAGGTTATTATATACAGAAGACAGATACCGAAGCACGTTTATAGATTATCAGCATGAGCAGTCTTGAGGTCACAAACATCTGATGGGAGAAAACTACAGTGACATTTTCCACACACACAGTCAGCACACACACACAGACCCAAGGAAGGCTTTTTGCCATACCTCTGACCTTCAACAGAGAAGACTTTGACATTCTCATAGAGCTGAGTCCTTGAGGTCCTTAATGTGACTGTCACCTTGTCCAACAGTACATATTCCAAAAGAACTTCATTGCTAACACTAGGGTCACGATGCCAGAATCTTAATTACACAATCAAACAATGTCAATGTACTTTTACATTCGTTTTTTTTCTTTTTCGCCTCTCCCTCTCCCCTCCCCATCCTTATCTTCTTTCCTCTCTCCCTTTCTTACTTGCTTTTTAAAATAGAGTATCATTATTCAGGCAAGACTACTTGGGATATGAACTTCATGCTAAAGCTTCCCCAAGAGTTGAGAATGTATGTTTGCATCACTATACCTGTCATGATATTAATGCATTTTAAATAAAATAGAATATTGTGAAATGGTTTAAAAAGTACTGGCGTGAACCATATCAGTGCAAGAAATGCACAATTAATGACAATATGTGTGATAGATTAGAGCTTAGAATAAGAAATGGTGGATTTGGAAGGCAGTCATTCAGGTGATTTTGAGCTAGAGTAGGAATAGGCTACCAATGCCAGAGTGGGGAGTCCGAAAACAGCTATGTCATTAGCTGAAGCCTCGCTTTGCACTTCTAGAGACCTTCTTTTTGTAGACATCTATAAATTGTCAGCTTGTGTTTTCATATAATAGAAGTTCCACTTAATTCCGTTTTAGTTTCCCTTCCATTTCCGTCTTTTCTGCCTTTATATTTTCCTTTAAAACCTGAAATGTGTGTGTGTGTGTGTGTGTGTGTGTGTGTGAGAGAGAGACAGAGACAGAGACAGAGACAGAGACAGAGACACAGAGAGAGGTGCACAGTAGCTATGGTTTCATTAGCTCCATTGTCTGGGGGTCAAGTTGTAGCCATCACAGCTCCCTCTGGTTAAGGGAGATCTGTTCTTGTGCTTTTCCCTGACCAAAAGATATGTTTTTGCTACAGCATAGGCATTGTAGAGGTTTTCGTGAAATAGTTAAGATTTTCCATTTTGTGTCTCACGACAATACTTTCTGTTTCAGTACCGAGTGTATTTACTTAAACATTGTGTTTAATATCATGGTTTGCTCAGGATCTTAGCCTAAGTTGGAGATAGTTTAGCCCTACCACTAATGCAAGTTAGCTGGCAAATGCCTGGCTCACTTTGCTGAAAGCAATCATGAAAGAGAAATCTTAAATGCAAACAGAAGAATATTACATGTACTTTGTACTTAAGGAACAAGAAGGAAAAGGAAAAATAATGGCATTTTTACAAGGATAAGAAAAACAAAACTAAATTTTATGTCCATTGATAATATCCCAGACAAAATTCTGTGTAAAAATGGTCAGTTTTGTCTGCTATCCTTTACAGACACTCTTCTGTTTGCGTTGATGTGTAACCCACCCCAGCGCAGTGTGACCCGGGTATTTGCTATCAGCACTGGAGCAGACAGAACTGTTTCTCTTGAGACCTGACTCGTAGACTCTTAGCTACTTACAAACGTTTCGAACAGTCAATTTCAAAATAGTCCTTATAACATTTCAATTCAACGAAAAATTCAAAAGGGTCAAAGGAAAATTTCTCAAAGTCCTTCTCTTGCTCAATAGCAAATTTCAATTACTACCAAATATGCTTTGGCATCTTTAATTTCTTTCTCTTTGTATCACCAACTTAGCTGTTCTCTTATCTGACCCTCTCTCTACTCCGTGATCAGGGAAGTGGTCTCCAGCAGACATCCAGTGGAATTTAACGTTTATGTGTTTTGTTTGGAAAATTATTGACTGGTGAATATTCACTGGTTGAATATGTAATATAATACTACATAATTATATATTTTAATGTAATATAATTATTTCATAACTTTATGCATTTGTAGTGTATTTTGGGCATATTTGTCCCTTCTCTCCTTCCCCAGTTCTTCCTGATTTACCTCTTCACAGCCCAAGCTCCATCACAACTTGATATCTTATTTTTAATTTACAAAAAGCACTGAGTCTAATTTACCCTCCCTTTGTACACATGCATGTATGGTAAAACATGGGTGACTGATCAGGGGACACATCCTCAAAGAAAAGTTATTTTGTATTTTATAGTAGCCATCAACTATCAGTAGTCCCTTATCTAGAGATAGAGGCCAATGGGGACCTCCTTGTTCCATGTGAGACACGAATTGTCTTGCTATTGGACAGGCAACCATCCCAGCACATCAAGTACTATGAGCGTATTTGGCATCTCATTGCTCTTCCTACCTGCTCTTCCATCCTAGCCTTCTTTATCTTCTAAGTTTCTCTGTTACTATCATGACATTTACACATAACAACAAATACATATTTATATTCTAGGATCTATATGTAAGAGAAAATGTGAGATATTTATATTTCTGAGTCTTGCTTATTTTGGTAAATATGATCATTTTGAGTAACAACCATTTCCTGTAAGTGTAAGGATTTCATTCTTCCTTATGGTTTGTAAAGCTCCCCTATGTGTATATACTACATTTTTCTTTATCTATTCGTGTACTGATAAATAACACTGGCTGATTCTATAACATGGTTATTATGAATACTACATAATATGATAATATTATGAATATTATTAAATATGGGCATGGCTTATATCTAAGGCATGCCTTCTTAAGTTCTCTTGAGTGTATTACCAGGAGTGATATGGATATACCATTTGGTAGTCTTATTTTCTTAGGGAAGTTGAATCCTGATTTTCTGGAGGCTACACTCATTTACATGGGCATCAATAGTACCTGAGCAGCCCTCTTGAATCTTCAACATCACTTGTTATTTGTTTTCTAAATGACAGCAAGTCTGTAGTATTTTAATACCTGTCCTGCAGCATCGTTAAACTATACAGGCTTTTTACTGTTGTTTTTGAAAAACCCAAATTTCAATTTTACAAATAGCCATTCCATTATTTTTTTCTATTTTCCTTGTTAAAGTGATAAAGATGTTTTTCTGTTTTCTCAATGCTGCTTCTTGTTATCTTTTGTAGTTAGATTTGCAATTCATTTACAATTGATTAATGGATAAATGTGAAGCAAGTTTTACTTCCTTGCTTAATCCTAAAAGTGACTAACCTATTAAGATGCTTATTTCTTTCAGTTGAATGCAGTATTTTTTTTTTTTTGCTACAAACCAGGTGGATGATCTATGCAAGTTTCTTTCTCAATATTCATTTTTATTCATTAACATGTCTGTCTTTTCTACAAACCTATACTATCTTAAATATTATTGCTTTGTGATAGGAATTGAAAATGACAATATAAATCTATTTATCATTTTTCCACAATTGCTTATAATTAAATGCAGTTTCCATTTCTGAACTCAATTAAGAATCAACTTCTTATCTGTCCAGCTTGGATCTTCATTAGCACTATATCATATCTGCAACTTAACATAGAGAGGATTGTCATCTTTGTAGTACATTACCTGTCAATCTATTGAGATACATGCTTATCCCTTTATTTATATTGTCACTGCACAGTCTACACCCAACAGCCTCTCCCCTCCTCCTAGCCCTTTCCTAGCCCCCAACTCTAGCAGAGGTATCCTACTTCACAGGAGGCCATGATGGCCACAAGAACTCCAGGTAGGCTACCTGCATGTACCTGCTCCCTCATCTGCAGTCTTCCCTCCGAATGTCATCACCAGGTCACTGACATCTGGGGAACATGGCCCACAGAATCAAATATGCAGAGCTCATAGAAGTTCACAGAAACCGAAGCAGCAATCAGAAACACAGCAAGGGACGGAGCTGGGTTGTTCTATCTTATACTATGTTATGTTGTAATTCTTTAGTTTGGGATTTTTGTGGAACTCCAAAAGGTGGGCATGGGGGTATCTCTGATTCTTTGCCTTCTCTTGGGACCCTTTTCCTCCTACTGGGTTGCCTCAACCATCCTTGCTATGAGGATTTATACCCAGTCTTATTATGTCTTGTTTTGCTGTGTTAGGCTGATATCCTTGGTAGGCCTGCGTTTTTTGAAGGGAACAGGACCAGCAGGGGATGCAGGGGAGAAGGGAACTGGGGCTGGGAATTTGGGAGTGGTGGAGGGAGGAGAGGTTATGTTCAGAATGCATTGTATGAGAGAATTTTTTAAAAGGGAAAAAACTGACAAATATACAATGAATACATCTATCATGATAAATTATCTTTAAGTGAAACATTATGGGTGAATCTCAGAAACACATCATTAAGTAAAAGGAAAGCTATAAAACAAAGCATATGGTATGCTTCTATTTATTTTAAGTATTTTCAAATGCATAAAAAAAGAACTCTGCTTTTAAATGTCAGAATAATGGTGGCCTTTAGGGAATTTAGTGAAATGAGAGTCCAGGGTGACTATGAACTAAAGAAAATGTTCATTTGTATAGAAAGACACGATCTAGTTACATCCATATTTTCAAGAAGTGAAAATTCAGAAAGATGTACATTTGTGTATATTTTTCAAGTATTCTTCATGAAAAGGTAGAAAAAGTTTTACTTGTCACATTTAATGTTTTAAATCTTAAATGTTACCTAGAAAATGAAATAAACAAATAAAGCAAACTGAATGTAGATTTAGGGAATGGATTGGAGGATAGGTACCTTGGGGACAGTTCTGATGACGATCTGTGCATTATATAGTCTTGGAAAATGCTCTGTCTATGACATATATTTTGGTTCATCTGTATATTTTGGTTCATCTGGGGAACAGCTGGTCTTGGTTGTTCTCTTTCTAAATTCCCAATATTTTTGGACTATTAAACTCTAGGGAGAAGCTGTGACAGAAGCTGCACAGCAAACATACTAGCTCTAGCAACAACAGTGAGAGGAAGGCGGGGTGGGAGGTGGCAGACAGGCACTGCTGGCTGGTGGTAACAGCTGCTAAGCAGAGGCAGCAGCATGAGGTCAAGCTTTACAAGAAAATGTTAGTGCATTAAATTTTGACTTCACTGAGGTAGTAGGAACCTCTGTGCCATGAATGACATGGGACTGGCTTCCTTGCAGTGTCCAGTGAAAGCATGCTAAACAGAAATTTGGGTTTCAGACTTGGGCTTTTTTCTTACATGAACTATTTTACAAGATCATTCAATTGTGCTTGGTTCTGTACATTTATTTATGGTCTGCTCTCAGTAAATATTAAATGTTTTGCATGAAACATACACATTTAATAATAAAAAAGGCCTCCAGCAATGTATCAAGAATTTTGGATGTGTTAAAAGTGCCTTACAGCATCCTTAGCTTTCATAAATATGCATATAGACACTGAATAACAAGACCATACATGTCTGCATCAATTTTCTGATTTTAATGGATTTCAGACTTGCTAATAGAACTTTTAAAAAGTTATGCTCAAACAAAATAAGCACTCTTTGTCTTTCTAATTGTAACTATGGGAGTTTATATTAGCTATAAACAACAAAAAGAAAAATGACTGATTTCTAAATGGCACAGTTCCAAATTAAATATAAAGTCTTAACCAGGAAAAAAGTGTCCAAAACAATACAACTTTATACAAGTTTTGTGATTAAAATCTCAGTGTGTCCAGGCAGCGGTGGTACACTCAGGAGACAGAAACAGACTCTGTGATTTTGAGGCTAGCCTTGTCCATAGAGTGAGCTCCAGGACAGTCAAGGCTATACAGAGAAACCCTGTCTCAAAAAGCTTCCCCCCACACACACACAAAATCTCAGTGTGTATATTTATATGCTTGCTCCCAGACATCTGGAACTGAGGCTTAAAATGTTAATTAAATACAGAGAACACAAAACCAAGTTTGAAAGTTGTCCATGAGCCCTGCATAAGCATTCCACACCTTAGCGCAGCTTCTATGCTTGAGAGAACATTTAGTAATAGCTTTTCTTTTGTCTGAGTCCTTTCATCCTATATTAATGCTCCATAGTCATTTTTTTCCATAGAAATATGTTAAAAGAAATGGTGCTTTAATACAGTAATGAGTAGTAAGAATTTGTAGCCCTACTCCCCAGTACCAGACAGCCAAAGAATTCAGTTTCTGATTTATTGTTCTACTATTTCTATATTATTGTCAGAACTGTTAAGTGAAAAAAGAAATAGTTATTTAAGTGTTAAACTTCTAATCAATTCATTGCTTAATGTGGACATCACCAAAACGATTCTCTTACTCCTTCTACACAATCAGAGTACAAATACAAGGAAAAACAGTTCTCTACACCAAAGGAAATAAGAAGATCTCACACACACATTCAACAAACAAGCAATCAAACAAACAACAACAAAACAGAATAGAAAATATGCATGGAAACTTTCAGAAAGAAAACTATTTTTTTTCTTCATTACCATTTGGTGACTGAATTTTCTGTCCTGCCTAGTTCCTGCTATCATTAAGTCCCAAAGAAATCACACAGAAGTCTACATTAGTTATAAACTGATTGGCCCATTAGCTCAGGCTTCTTATTAACTCTTATAACTTATATTAGCCCATTATTCTTATGTATGTTCAAGTGGCTTGATACCTTATTCAGTGAGGCAATCGCATCTTGCTTCTTCTATGGCTGGATCAGGTCTGCAGAGGAATGGGTTTCCTTCTCCCCAAAATTCTTCTGTTCTCATTGACCTGCCTCTACTTTCTGTCCTGTAGTTCTGCCTATATTTCCTGCCTGGCTACTTGCCAATCAGCATTTATTTAAAATATAATTGACAGGATACAGACCACTGCCCCAAAGCAACCATTTAAACAATTTTATTGAGTATAGAGCAGAGAGAGGTACATTTGACCACCCCCCCCCCAACAACTAGGTGTGCCCTGTGTAGGTCCACATGATCCTAAACAATGACACAGAAACCATGCACTGAATCTCCTATCCTGACTTGATGCCATGGAGATGCTCTGGCCTTAGCCTTTAACTGTGCTTTATATGGTCTTTGTGCTGGGCTATATTCTGTGGAGTTAAATTTTGCATCCACTCTGGAATTCAGCCCACAAATTTGAGCCCACCCCTGAGCCAGGGAGGTATCTTTGACCACGGGTATCAGCAGACACCCAAAGACAGTCATTCCATACCTCTCTGTGTCAATTTTAGTTCCCATTGCCTCTCCTTATAGTCAAAACTTACTGCTAATTACTGCAGCAGTATAAAAGCCCGGGTCCTAGTAGAGTCATTCAACAAGACACCCACCTCTAGAGACCCAGATACCAGGGATTGGAACAGACTAAGGTTCCTTCACCTCTTTAGAGAGAGGGTTACAGTCTATGATGTGTAGCCTGGAATGCAGGCTCATGCTGGTGGCCTCAGCTCCTCAGTTGCACCAACTCAGGGCAGCTCTTATAGACTCTAATTCTGCTATTATAGAGGATTCCCCCACTGGGTACCTAGGCCGTCAGTGAGATTGACTTTACCACCAATTTTAGTTGGTCCAAAGGGGTTGCAGTTTCCAATGTGAGACCCACACAGAACTGTAACGTCTGTTAAGCCAGAAGGCACCAAACGAGCACCCCCTTAGTTTTTCTTGGAAGATAATATTTTCCTCATGATGCTGCCTGCCTATCAGCTCCAATTTCCAGCACAATAAGGCTAGGAAGCACTCACAAGGGCATCTGATCTCTTCCCTCCAATGCCTTCTGCTCTGATGCAATGTGTATTAGCCAAATGTGTCCACTAAGGACATATTGTTTCCTTCCAGTGTATCCACTAAAGAAAAGTACAGGCACTCCCCTATTTAGAGAAGATGGTCATGTGGGATTCCCCTCTGTATTCCATTGGTTAATAAAGAATATTCTCTGGGCCTATCAGAGGAAAGAATAGAGTAAAGCAGGAATTCCATGGAGCAATAGAGAAAGTAGGCAGAGTCAGTGAAATGCCATGTAGCTGCCGGAGGAGAAAGATACAAATTGCCTTAACGGCCTCATGGTAAAATATAAAATAATAGAAATAGGTTAATTTAAGATGTAAGAGCTAGTTAGAAATACACTTAAGATAATTGGCCAAGCAGTGTTGTAATAAATACAGTTTCTGTGTGATTATTTCCGGTCTGGGTGGCCAGGAACGAACAAGCAGTCTCCATTTACAAGATGCCAGCTACGTTTCCAGGTAGATACTTGGTTGAAAAGGAGAGAGACTCCCACCATGATTGCAGGGGAAATATAGAAGAGAGCTTTCTCCTCACAACAAGCCACTCTTCAACTTATTTATGAAAAATTTTGCTGATGGGTGCCAAAGCCTAAAACAGAGATACTAGTCCATCAATCAAGAGTAACAAAGCTGCAGCATTGAGGAAGTGGACTGCTAGCTGTGGACAGAGAAATTAAAAGCAGAGAACAAATCCTATAGCTCCTAGAAGTTATCTGGGACCCAGGGTAGTGGCAGTTTCAGACTCATTGGACAAATCAAGGACGGGTCCATGAGGACAAAGCCCCATAGTCTGTATCCATTACCACCTGGAAGGTGTGTTTATATTCCCACTGTTTCCAGAACTCTCTCATATAAGTCAGAAAAAAAAAATAAAAGAGAGCAACTGGTGAAGGAGCTACTAAAACTCAGAAAGGCTGGTTAACCACCATACATAGGAAGATATTAATTCCAGAGATGACAGTTCCAGCCTACCCTCCAAGTCCATGAAGCAATCCATCTGTGGAAAAAATTTCCCATAAGAATTGTTACAAAAATATTTGGCAGTGCCAACATTTCCAACACTCACTCAACAAACTTGTAAAGACTGTTTGCAGTGTGTTCAGAATAATCCCAAGTAGGAAACCAAGGCGTCATGCTGACACAAAGTAAGGTCCTGCCCGTTAGAGTGTACTTGCGTCCAAAGCAGCAGAGGGTGCTGGTTCTTTTTCATTATGATAGGCACTTTTCAGGCTAGGTAGAAGCTTTTCCTACCTGTATAGAAGGTTAATACAGAATTTGTACACATTATACCACCGCTAATCTTCACGCTGAGTTAAAAAAAAAAGTAGAATATTAAAAATGGTGCTGGTCCAACATTGCAAAGAAACAGACCACTCTTAACCAGAAATTCCACCGTGTGTGCTCCTAAAGTTAGCTGAACGCCTGGCAAATGTGATTATCATGTTTCATTGCTCATTTCCCACACTTCTAATGGGCCCACTGGATCTCTAAAAAGAGGACACCCATTCTATGCAGTTCTTGAAAGACTCGCCAATGTTATGCAGATAATTGCCCAAAAGTCACTGTGTCCTTAGAAATTTTAGGTGTCAAACCTGGCAGCACTATGCCCACCCCAAGGCTGCTGATGACCTGAGTCAGGAGCGAACCCCAAGGACCAACCCAGACCAGAGTCTGAACTTGACCATCTCAGAATATCCATAGAATGGAGATGGTGGCTCAACCCTCTTCTGAGCTAGTGTTCCCATAGAGTAGTTCTTGTTTTTAGAACTCAACTGCTCTGTGTTCCCATAGAGTAGTTCTTGTTTTTAGATGGTGCTAACTGGGAACAGGGAAGCCAGCCATCATCCCTCAGGCATCATCAAGCTATGACAGAGCTGCCTGTGTGGAAAAGACAGACTGAGATTCCCTGTGGAGGGGCTAGATGAAATATATGTGAAGTCAATAAAGGTTTAAATTACTATGAAATCATTTTAAAGTATTAACCTTATACTCTTAAAACAATAAAAATGCCATATGGCATGTATAAATCAATATAATTGTTGATAAGATAGCTTTCAGAAAAATACATAAAAAGCTGTACCTGAGCTTCTTCCTCTAGTTTTCTTTGCTTACTGTAAATGACAAACTTCTAATTGTTATTTCAGGCTGAAATGAGATTAATAAATAACATTTTTAACACTTTTAATTTTCTGTGGCATTATTTAAAAATACATAAGCTATTAGTACCTGTGCAATGTCACAATTAAATTTTATCTGAAAATTGATGTGAGTAGATCATTTTTTAGGGACCGTCAAAACAATTGTAGAAGCATGAACAAGTTGCTCCTCTTGATAGCTTTACAGGGAAATGAACCAAATACTTTATTTTAATATTACTTGTCTTTAGTTATTTAAGAAGTTTAAATTCTCAAAAAGTTCTTTAAGTAAAATTATTTGTGTCAAATTAAAATTATACTGTACAAAGAACAGGGAAGGTTTATTTTTTTTAGTGTGCATAGTCTCTGAATTCAAAGGTATAATTTTGCAACGTTTCTGCTCATTCTCAAGGAAGTGAGGTGTAGAAAAATCAACTCCTTCTCTTTTCCAAAGACTGATTTCTGTGGGTGCACTGGGTGCACCATCTCAGATAAACAAAGGGTAAATCAAGCAGAAAGTAATATGATTTGACAGAAGTGATTTCTCCAAGAGCACCCAATAAGTTACTATTTGAAATAGTATATGTATTTTCCTAAATAGTATGTTTTATTTTAAATAATACATATGTATATGTGTGTATGTATGTATATGTGTATATGTATGTATGTATGTATATGTGTATGTGTATATATATATATATATATATATATATATATATATATGTTAGCTTAGCTTAGCAGTCACCAGAATCAAATGTCTTTCTGCAGTCAAAAAATTTAAATAATACACTCTAATATACATAATACAGACTCTGTGTATATTCCATTTTAAGTGGCTTATTATTTTCCATTTTACTTTTAAATTTTATTTCTTTAATCTATGGCTGTCTATACTCTCTCTCCTAAACTCATGTACATTTACCCAACAGTGTAACTTATTTAGTACTCTTTTTTACATCTTGAATCTGTCTTATTGTGTATCGGTAATCATTTTTTGACCAAGGAACACTTCTTAAAATGCTAAGTGGTGTGGCTAGGACTAATTGTCTCTGCCACGTCCAACATGGTGGAGATATACTCACCATCTGCACAAGCCATGCTCACTACCCCGGCTCCAGGAATGCAGCAGGTCTATGTCACCATTAAGCAACTTGTAGCACTCAGTTCACAAATTCTAACTGCTCTATAGCAGGAATTCCCGAAAGAGCCAGAGTCATTCATGTTGTCAGTATGAACCAGTAAGTCATTTCTTAAAGGAGCTCTGCCTCTGATTGCAGCTAGCAAACAGAGCCTATCTGAAAAGAAATATGCAACTACCAAGAAGCTATGCTTGGCTCCTGTTTTTGTGGGCCTAGAAGTCCTTTTTTTCCTTAAGCCTTCCTAGGTCACATGTGGATCTATACCTCAAAGGGTGGGCACCATTACATAAACAGAGACTGTGTGTCTGTTCCCCGGGCCATCTAGACCCAAATAATCACACAAAATCTGTATTAATTACAACACTGTTTATATGATGGGATAGACATATTCCTAACTAGCTCTTACATGTTAAATCAAGCCATTTTCATTCATCTATGTAACACCATGAGGTTGGGCCTACCGGTACGGTTCCAGTGTCTTTTTTCCTTCTACAGCTACATAGTGTCTGCCTGACTCTGCCTTCTTTCTTTACCTTTGCTTTGATTTCCTGCCTTGCTATCTTCTTCCCTAATATAGGCCAGAGCAGCTTATTTATTAACCAATGGTAATAAAAAATATACACAACATACAGAGGGGAATCCCATATCAATGGAATGAGGCAAGAAAGTTAAGGTGTTAGAGATGAGCTGACCACAAAGAACTTTAGCTGTTTCTTGGTTCTTCTGTCTTCTTGGTTATGTATAAAGTTCAATTTAAAGTGATCCAGAGAGAGCCAAGGAAGTTGCAGCTGTATCTTGGTGGTAAAGTGTCCTAATTTAAGGCAGATTGTTTTGTTGTTATTACCAATCTTAACAGTTCAGTTAGTGTTTTCTCACTGAATCAGAAACTAATGTACCAAGGACCTCAATCCTCATAAAATATTTAAGTCTTAATTATGATACATTTTTTATTGTGGAATTTTCAAGAAGGTACTGAAAAAAATGTTACTGAAAGGGAATTCAGGTCACCATGACTTTGGAGGGAGGAAAAAAAGTCAATTATCTGTATCAATATGCTACCCACTTTACAAATATTCACAAAGACCACACCTCAGACCCTAATGGGGTATACTTCTCTTTGCTTAGATAAATAAACTTCAGTTTGTGCTATCTGTGGCTCTCTCCTGATTCCTTCCTTCAAGAATATAAGAATCAAGAAGAATGCTGCATCCAGTAGCGGCATCATTAAAGAAGAAGCGAAAACGCAAAGTCATCTCCAGAAAGATGTGGGTTTGGTTGTTCTGTCCTCACCCATCCTGATTCTACTTCCTGTTTCCTATTCTCCCATCTGGAGGAAATGACTTGCCGTCATTAGCACAAGGGAAAATTAATCTAAACATCGAGCCACACCTCAGCACGAAATCATGAGCAAAAGGAAACATTTTCGACTTCCTATTACTTGTAAACAGCTCAAATGAAAGGCAAATACAGAAACAGGAAGTGCCCAAATGCTACTCATTTCCTTTTGTCTGATAAACATCGGAGGCACATAGGAGAACTTTCGTAAGTTTCCATTGTAACTTTTTTTAAATCAGTTATTACTAACATGATTAATGTGGTTGGTTAATATGGATGACCCTCAATTTTTAATATTGATTAATAAAGGATTAAAGTTGTTTTCTCAATCTAACCAATTTTGTTTGAAAATACCTACAAATATTAAGTCATATTTAGAGGACGAAAATCTGACTTTTCATAAATATCTACTAAAGTTTGTAGAAATATTTATAAATATTTTATAGATTTAGCAGCTTTCCTAATTTCTGGGACCACAGGTTATTCACGTTCATTACATACATTTTTTGTCCCAACATATAATCTACTATTCCTCCAAAGCATCTCCTTACTTTTTGTTAATTTACTTTATTTTTGGTAGCTTTATAAATGTATATAATGTATTTAGATTCTATCCACCAGTCCGGTCTTTTTCCCCTTCCAATTAAAGAAAAGTTTTCGTTTCACTCAGCTTGGTTCTTATTAGTGGCAGCAAGCCACTTGTCCCTGAAAAACACCACCTGAATTATCCAAAAACCACAGTTATCGCTCAGCTGATTGACAGTTCAGCAGCTGTGGGGCTTTGGAGTAATATAAAGACTGAATTTCAAAAAGGGCAGCGAGGTAGGGGGTTCTTTCTTTATTAGTTTTGGAATAATTTTATACCATTACTGATCTCTCCCCCCCCCATGTGTGTGTGTGTTCTAAAGATAAAATATGCTAAAACAGTAGTATTCAAAGACTTCTTAGGTTTATTTCCTGATTTCTAAATTATAGGTCACACTTTCCCACAGAAGACCTTGTTATCACTTGGGATATATTAGGAAAAATAATTTACCTAATGAAAAAATATTAAAGAGAAACAAAATTTTACTACAAAGGGTACTAATTCTAAGTAAAATCACCCTGAAAATGTATCATATGACAAAAATCAAAGAAATCATTTAACTTCACCCTATCATGAGGTAGATGCAGTCAGGCTTTAGGAACAGAATTCTACATGTTGATCTTTAACAATACCTAACATATGTATGGCAGCATTAGGAGACCTGATTTACCGAAGCTGATGTAGCCGAGGCAAGCATTCAATTATGAGAAAAGAAGATTAATTTGGAAATGCCTGTGAGATGCTAAAAAGTTAAATACTGTTTGCTGTGTTCCAATTTGCAGAGCATTTTAATTTAGTATTCACTATAAGGGCAACTAAGACGTGCCAAGTTTAAATTCTCCGTGCCAGAGGAAGTGGTAATTAAGTATTTTAAAAATTATGCATGTGTGAGAAATAAACCACTAACAAAACTGTTATTGTGGCCACCAGAACTATAAACTACTAAAACGGATTGAAATAGCAAATGCTGATGTCTGAGAGATGAAGTTTAATGTTTATTTAAATTTATATATTTCCTCCAGATATAGTAAAGGAATAATTCCAAGATTTTACCACACAAGCTTTGCTTTTAGTGAATTTTGGACAACTGTCATAAACAGTCCAGCACCCTTCTGAGACTAACCACAAGAATACATTGCACATCTATGCTTCTTCATTTGGAGACCAGGGCACTTCAGGTATGGTGTCTAATATGCATTGGGAAAACAGACATGGCTGTGACAGTCTTATATGCCCTATTATATCTTTGTTTCTTACAGTAGAGTCTCAAATTAGATCTGGAGTCGAGCCAAATAATCTCAGATATGTTGACTTAAAGACCATTCAGATAACTGGTAAATAGAGTCCATAATATATGAAATGAGGTCTCAACGAGTGAATGACAGCTTGTTGTGGGCTGAGTCATGTCCCCTAATCCTATCAGTCTTCACTGGGCGTGTTGAAGATGTACCCATGGTACTCCATGGAACGTGACTAATGAGAGAGAGTATTTGCCAGCATGATTCAGTTAAAACAAGGTCATTAGGATTGACCCAGATCGAGCATAGCTGATGTGTGTATAAGAGAAAGTTTCAGATCCTACTTGTGCACAAGGAAGCAGATATGAAGACAGAGAGAAGGCCAGCATCTGTAAGTCAATCAAAAAGTGCCTGGCATGGATTCTCCTTTTATCCAAGCCTGCTGAACCAATGCTTAGCTATTATTTCAGCTTACTGTTAATGAAACAAAGCAAACAAGATTAGTCTCTTTAATTTCCTTCTATCTTGTTATTACAGAGACAGAAATCAATGAACTGCCCTCACTGAAGTTTTTATTCACAGCTTGAGAGTCCAGAACAAAACACCATAAACTGGGTGGTTTCGATGGTAAAGCCTTATGTTCTCACAGCCCTGGGGATTGATAGTCCAAGATAAGGATCCTGCCATGCTTGAGGTCTGTGAGGAATGCCTTTCTGGCTTGTAGACAGACACTTTGATTGGCCTCACATGGCAGGGAGACAGTTTTGATGTTCCTTCCTTGTCTTTTAACTGCTTAGGTCCCTTCACAAAGTCTCCACTGTTATAATCTAAAACAAAACCCATTCTTTACTAAACGCCCATATTTAATTATCATTGATTTGAGGATTGGGAGTGTAGCCTGCACAAGTCAGTCAACAGGACGTGACGTGGCTGAAGGTGATGATGTGGTAAGTCTATTTCTCTAATGACAGGAAGTAGCTGCTCAGTAACATCAGTGACTGTCAGGTTCCCATTGCTTTCTGCTTTTCTGATTTTTCTCAGTTATTCCAGAAATCCTGTAGGGAACAAAAATACTATTTATTGAGAACTACTATATCTGTAGAACAGTGAGTGAAAATGATGAGAGTTTGTGTGATGATCGTGAAATCTGTTTTGTTGCATTTTCCAGACTGCCATAACCAACTTTTCCCTACCTTGTCCACTCCCTGGGACATGGAGAAAGTCTTGATAAACATCAGATTTGGGGATACTGCCCTGATTAAACATGCCCTAGAGTTGTTTGGGTTCCAAGATTTTCTTTTGATGTCTATTGTACCAGAAAGAGATGAATAAACCACATTTGGAATTTTTAAGCTATCCCTCAAAATATTTTTCAAATTTTTAAAAACCAAAATACATTCTCATAAACACTTTTCCCATTAAGGCAGTGCGTGTTGTAAGGGAAACTTTCTCCCATATGGTTCTGATTCATTTACACTTAACTCATCAAAAAGTTGTTTAGGAAAAAACATTTGATTGCCTAGGAAATTGTTTTGATCTAGAAAATAAAAGAAGAATTCATTAACTAAGATAAACAAAATCAAAAGTGAACACTCAGTGTTTGAATTCTGTTGTTCTAATTTCTAGTGTTCAACACTCAAGCATTCTAATTGCCATTTCTTTTATTTATTTATTTATTTATTTATTTATTTATTCATTCATTTATTTATTTATTTATTTATTAAAGATTTCTGCCTCTTCCCCGCCACCACCTCCCATTTCCCTCCCCCTCTGCTGATCGAGTCCCCCTCCCTCATCAGCTCGAAGAGCAATCAGGGTTCCCTGACCTGTGGGGAGTCTGAGGCAATTATTACATGATTTATAAATTCTTATTGTTCTCTACATAAATAAGACTGCAAAAATTTCCCCCACATATATTTGGTATAATATCGCCATAATAAAATAGAACTGAATGAAAACAGAGGATAAGGGAAACTGTTTGCACCTGATAAACACATTGCAAAAGCATGTTACGAAGAATACCTTCAAAAAATATTGATGGCACTGAGCTTTATAGAGACTTGGAAGATGAAAAATTTAACCCACACTTACACTTTAGAGTTGACACTGGGTTCAGGTTTTCTATAGGCAAAAGGACTGGGCTCTTAAGAAATTCCCTTAACTTCCAAAAACAACTTTAGGTATGTGAAAACAGGTGAAAAATTTCTCTTTGACAATAACTTGAAAAGATAATCAAAATTGTGATACAAATATA
>NC_022025.1:6874531-6930608 GCF_000317375.1 Microtus ochrogaster | reverse complement strand
TATATATATATATATATATATATATATATATATATATATATATATGTTCTTATAATTTTAACACATCTAGAAAATTTGATACATTTTGCTCAGAGAGTGCAGATTTCAGCTTTATTACATTATGAATATCAGATATGAATATTAGTATCCTCTGATATTTCATGGAGGAATCAAGTAGAATGAGTTGTTTTATTTATACTAACATTTAATCCTAATTAATCTTATGTAAACAAAAATTCAAACTCTCAGGACTATTTGAATCAAATGATGTTTTAATTATTTTTAACTGGAAACCGTTTAGTACATTCAAATAATGAACATAGAACAGGCATTTTATAAAATTGTTATTAAAATAGCATTTTTAAATTATTTGTATTATATATATTTAAAATCCTCCCTTTTTGCCTTTCAACATTTATTTATCTCGCAACCCTTGAATTCTTCTTTCTTGTTATTGTTGTTGCATATACATATATAATTATACATAAATGCTCACATATATGTCACAGCAACACGATGGGGTGACATCTGTGGGGGTCCAGCCTCAAAGGGTTCATATGTTTCAGGGTAGGAGTGTGTGGATTAGAAATTTCAGCAGAATAAACAGAGATACTAAAGAAATACATAGACATAGGATAGTACCAGGAGGACAACACAGTGAATGCTGAATGCACCCGTGTTTATTTCTTATGATCTTTAAATAGCCAATCCAAAAAAGGAGAAGAAAACAAAAGACATTTTTATCTTGATATAAGGAACAAACAAAGTGATTACCATCTTCATACTCAAAAAGCCAAGGAACACACCCTAGGTGAAGATTTTTTTTTTTTTTAGTAGCCACATCTTAAGTTAAATTTCCTGACAATAACCTTGAAGGAACAAGAATAGATTTAAACTCTCTGACTCTTATTAAAGGTGGAATGGATCCACTTCTGTAGGCCCCTACACATATATATTGTAGATATGCCTAAATATATAGATGCAACCTGTTCTGTCTCTTAGCTGTTACTGGTATGTATATGATACAATTTTTGTATACACAGGTTATCAAGCATTGTATTTCTCCAGACTATATTTACCAAGAGAACAAGGATATTTAGAGATATTAAATAATGAAGAATATCTAGAACTATTTATTAATAAACGAAAAGTGTCTTTTCAACTCAACATTGATGAGCAATTTTCAGTAAAATACAACTAGAAATAAAATTTGGCTTCCAGCCGACTTCTATGTAAAACAAAGTAAAATAATCATGGTACCTCTAAACTATTTAGTAGTTTTATATACTTTTTTCAACTTTCACAATTTTCTTTTAGAAATATTTTCCTGTTCTTTTACATTGAAGAATCGAGACTCTGAGGGATAGTGTAAGTTTCAAAATTAGTAAAACTATGTCTTCCCTGATCAAGTCAGGTTTGTTCTGACTAAATACTTTTCACTTTCATGTTCTTTTTCTTTTTTCAAATCTCTTAAGATGAGTGTGTGATGATTTAACTCTCAAAGGAGCAATTGCAATTTAATAAAAATATGCCCATAGCTAATATTCAGCAACACAAATATCTTTTAAATCAATGGTTTAATTCTAGATTTACCTTAATATTTACTATGAAGAATCAGCAAATAAAATCACAGTTAAGATTCAGCATTTCTTCTTTTTTTGCACATACTGAGAACAAGGAATGACTTCATGTTTTAAGTGACTGAAAGAGATCACAATGTTTCGTGGTGTGAAAATTAATTTATAAATTAAATCTTAGACAGCCAATTGATGAGATCTTGAGGGTAAGCTTCTCTGATATTTTTAGGAGATGAAATCTCACAGTAAATTTCTTGTTTTTCCAGTTCTGACAGACTTTATGTTCCCCTCTTCCTCTATGATCCCTGAAACATAGATTCAGGGATTTTATTATAGGTAAATCGCTTGTGGTTGGCACCCGTGGGCACCTGTCTTCTACACTTTGGTAATCTGTGGTTATTTTGTGTCTCCTTCTGTTTGCAAGGAGATATTTCTTTGATGAGGGGTGAGAGTTATCTGTGGAAATAAAGAGAAATGTTTAAAGCCTTCATCTGGTCAAGGATGATACCTAGAGTTACACATGGATGAACGGGCGTAAACTGAAGGGGCTCCAACCCTAAACTAAGTTCCACAGGCAACTAAGGAATTGTGACAGAGAGAAAATAGACTTTTCCAGGGAAGAGTCCCCAAATTTATTGACTGTTCAATATCAAATGGTCAACCATGCAATCATATCTATACGAGTTATATTATTCTGACTGACTACATTGTGTTTATATATTTAGGAGTACGTTTATGTGTAACTATATAAAAAGAGAGTCCATTAATTTGAGAGACCAAGGGTGTTACATGGTGTGGGTTGGAGGGAGGAATGGTAAGGAGAGGGGGATAAGATGATTATATTTTTGTTGCAAAAAATAAACATGTCTAAATGAAACTATGATATCTATAACCGATTATTTTCTAGAATACAGTCATACTTATCTTCTCACTGACTATGGTTTCTACCCTGTAAAGACAAGTAATTGTATAGGGTTTCATGCAACACCAGGCATGCAATATTTGTAATGATCTCATGACCATTTGATATAATACATACACAGAATTATAGTTAAGACCATAATTTTCATTATCTCAATTGAGGCTTTTATTATTTTGTTTGACAAGATGATCTTTCAAAGAATGAAATAAATAAAATAAATGATAATGGACCCTACTAATATTTCATACATATTATTTATTCCTAAACACATGTAGTATAGTGCTACTTAAGCTTTTCCTATTATATATGAGTTTATCTTTAAAAGCCATTATATTCCAATCTACTCCAGGTTCCTCTATTTTAACTTTTTAGTTTTGAGACAAGAGTATCACTGAATTTTCTATACTGGCCTTGAACTTACTATAGACCAGGCAGGTCTCAAGTTTGTGATCCTCCTTCCTCAGCTTTCTAAATATCTTATTTGAGCTTTCACATGTGAACTCTGCTAGATCAAGATTGGTGTTACATTGTCAAAATCTCAGGTAACATAAGAAGCTAGGGGATCATTTTCTTATGTCCTCAGGAGAGAACATGGCCACATGTCTCCTTATTGTTAAACTTTTAGATTCTAAAGTGATGAGACATTAAATTCCAAATGTTTCTAAGTAAATACTTCCAATAAGAAATATGCCTTACACCCAAAGAAAGAAGTTGTCTGCAGTACATAAGATTTTAAAGTTATGACATAGGTTAGGTTTAGGGAAATCAACAAGAAAGCAAATGCATCCAGTTAATGGAAGAATAAAATAAAACTCTATCTGTAAGAAAATTTTATAGTTAAAAATAAACATTACAGTTTGCACTGTTTTTTTTTTTTTGTAATACATGAGCTCTGGCAGTAGGTCATCTTACAAAAAATGAAAATAATTTATTTTAATGGGAAAGTATTTTTTCTTCCTTCTTGTCAAGCTGTGTAGACACCAGGCTCCACAGCCCCTTTTGATTACCGTGATATACTGCCATCCCAATAATGGATACCGTATAGTATTGAACGTGAAGCTGTCAACTGCCATCCTCCATATACTTTACTTGACAACCACATACATTTAGAATCAAATGTATGAACTGATATAAGATCTGCTGTTACACTTTTTTTTGAAGTATGGGATAATGGTATGAGGCTGTATCCTCTGTGTTTCCTTGGGGCCTTCTGTATGTCTAGCACGGGAACTAGAGAGGAAGTGTGTGCATCCCATTATTTACTATTACCCTAATTCAAGATGCTGTGGAGGCTTCTGCTCCACAAGAGATTATTGACATTGTATGCTCCTCTTATATATGGTTCATGAGTATTTAAATCAACTAATCTGCAACATACAGGGTTGTCCTTGTATTACTTGTATGAAAGAGTTAACCCCAGTCAGAGAAGTACTATTGTATAATAAAACTGTACATGGGAAATCTAGGAATATAGAGCAATATTAAAATACCAGATTCATGGGATTTAGTTGTTGGCACCTAAAGGTAGATTCTGTAACATTAAAATCTTGCCTTTACAGAAATCACGGCATGGAATAGGTGGGTCTCAGTTTTCAATAATTGTGAATGTAATACAGATTCTTTTATTACACAATGACTGAAAGGAAATTTGAATGATAAAAGAAGCAAATCTTCTTCATGTGTTAATACCGTGTATGCAGTCTGTCTTCCACTAGAAAATCTTACAAGATATCCTCTACAGGTCAAGACCGGCCACGAACAACTGGGTTGAGTCCTGTTGTTCAGCTGCTTGGACTCTCTGGTTGTTAGAATTAAAAAACAAATAAACCTACAGCATAAATTTCAGGTATTTTGCTATACCAACACAAAATAGATAAAGATGCTAAGTTTCCTCTTTTGGTCTTAGAGCACCCTAGTTTCTCAGTGAAGCTTAGAGGATTCTAAGGAAACACTTAAAATAATTATTGGTTGTTTATGTTAGCCTTGGACTCATAGCATATTTCACTTACTCTCTATTTGTTTTCAGGTTTTTGTTTGTTTGTTTTGATTTTCAAGACAGAGTTTCTCTGAGTAGCTTTGGAGCCTTTCCTAGCACTCACTCTGTAGATCAGGCTGGTTTTGAACTCACAGAGACCTGCCTGTTTCTGCCTTCCAAGGCCTGGGATTAAGGGCCTGCGCCACCAATGCCTGGCTCATTTTCAGGATTTTGAAAGAGAAGTCCACTAGAGTTCTAGTCCTTTTTCCTGGAGAGGAGAGGCTGAGCCTTATATGTTCTCACGACTTCTTTTCAGTTTGGCTTGTGTGATGCTAAATGTGATTTCAGCAGATGAAGATCGATGCTTAACAATTTATATTCTGTTTTCTTCTGATATTCTAATTTTTTGTGTATAATACTTTTTCATCTTTCCTATCATTCCCTGATGCATGGTTCTTTTTCATGATTCGTACTTTTTTGTTTGTTTTTCTTTCAACGTTCTTCATTTCTGTTGTATTTGATGTTTGATAATGTTTTTCTTTCTTTCTTGAAGTTTCCACATTTCAGCCATGGCACCTGTGTGTTCTCACACATCAGTACTTTTTCTACTTAAAGAGCTCTTAAAGTAATAATCAAGCTTAAATAAAACTTCCACTCTATTAATCCTACATCTGTGTTACATTGGAACCAGATTCAGTCACTGGATTTGCTACTTCGGATTGTCATCCGTTTTCTTCCCCATGTCTTATAACTTGTTTTGTAAAGCCCTACAAGATTACTAAAGAATGAAGACTAAGATTTACATTGGGAATGTAGGTGCTTTATTTTCCAAATGCCTCTTGTGTTGTTCCTTCTGTTCAATCCCTTGCTTTTGGTCTGCCCAAAGTTTTTGTCCTAGAGAGCAGCTGTGCCCTAAAACTCACACAACCACAACTATCTCTTATGCTGGTCCACTCCTGCCATTCTGGCAATGTAGGAGAAGGAACTTGTTTCCTAACTGTGCTGATAAAATCTCAGCTTTCCACAAAGCCTGTCTCTAGGCTCTGATATTCACAAGTGTTTCCTAGAGTCTGCAGATTCTTTTTCATGTGAGAGTACAGTTTGAGAATTGCTCTTCTCCTGAGAAGGGAAAATCTCCATGGAGTCGCGAGCATTCAATGTTGTTTATAGCAAACGTTCAGAACATATTGTACAAAGACTGCTACTTGTCTTCTCTTGACAAATTTGAGACAACTTCTCCTCTTTACTGGAGGAAAAAATTACCAAGTGTATCCCCATCTCAGATCCTAACACCGGACAATCACACTATTGAATTCACCCCTCACTTGCTTCTGGGAATTTATCAAAATTGTAAGTTAAATATTCCAATAGGTTGGTGGTGATGGCCTCACCTACAACTAGATACCCTTGCAGACTCTATATCTACATATTATTTTTTTGAGGAATAGCAATAACTTTGCAGTTATTTCTCAGATGTGTCCAAGAAAAACCATTTGCTGCCAGTCTAACCTAACTTTCTTCCTGAAAGCATGGGCATGTCTCCTTTCAAGCATTTCATATTTTGGTGTTGCAACCAGATTTGTTTCATGTGTCTTGACAGTTAAATTAATCAGGCTCTCCACAACAGACCTAACTCATCAAGTTTGCTCAAGAAAATTTGAATGCTATTCTTCAAACTGTAGGCACTTTCAAGAACATGAACATAAGAAAGGCAGGAATTTTCCTAGCTGCTTCTAATTCAATTTCAAATGAGGAGAACGTCTCACATCATCCCTCAAAAATGTTTAAAATTCTTAATATATGTCTACATAATCTGCGAGGATTTTTATAGCCACAAGTGAAAAGTACAACAAACACTAATAGATTCAAAACAGTTTCTACATGCTAAGTACCAACATGGACTATATTACTTTCCTTTCCTTAGTTGGCCAAGTTATTTATTATACAAGACTTAAACACATAAGAATAAAATAATCAAATAAAATAATCATTGAAAAAATACATGTTTCTTGCTTGATATCATTTAGGCTGTAATTTATACCTGATATTTGTTTTTATTGTATATAACTTTGTATTAGGCTTAGAACTTTCTTATTTAAACAAAAGGGGGAGGTGCTGTAGTAATTCCTACCACCAGTAACCTTTAAGTTACCCACCCACTTGGGCGTGGCCTCTTATACAATGCCCATGTAAAGCACACATCCAGCCTCTCTTCCAGCTGTGGGATTTGGTTGCTGTTCCCCATTCTAACAGAGGATTGTGATCTATGAGTCCGCCCTAAATAAATAACCCTCTATTATATACTCAAATCTGAGCTAGTGTGGGATTTCTTTAAGCCACCAAAAACTCCATTCAACAGAAACTGACATACTTTTGTCATCTAAAAAAACAACAAGAAAACCTTTCTTTTGGTTTCCTCTCATCATACTGCCTAATATTTCAGAAGACCATTTATAGAGACTGGGTCCTCCCTGATATTCCCTGTGTTTGAATCCTAAGCCCATCCCTTACTATCACTAGTTACTTTTTTTTCTGGAATGAAAATAAACTTTAAATAAAGGCCACCCTTAATGATTTCTGCATATTCTTTTTGACTTACCAAGGGTTGTTTAACTTTTTGAGAATCCATGATGATCTGAGCTGTGACCAAAAGTACTTCTACAAGGTTCCCTTGATTGGGTTGCTGTCTTTGGGCAAAATCCTTTTAGTACTAGATGTAAATCTGAATGTATATAATTTTATTACCAGAGGTTTCTATTCACTTTTATGTTCTTCATTTTTCACCTCAGAAATACCAAGATTTATTTGTATTTACTTCCTTAAAGGAATAATGTTTGTTATTTGAGTCATACCTAACCTTGCACACTGTATGTGTTCCTTCAGGTTCATACTTGCACATTTTGCTCCCAGAGTTCTTAGAACTCCAATTTAGAGTATTAATAGGTGAATGGATATGCTTTAAAATATTTTTATATATTGTTAACTCAATTACCTCAATGTTCCTATTTCAATTTCTAAAGCAAGTTATATAACTGGAAAGAAATACCTGGAATTTATTGATTCGAATGACATAAAAAACTTTACCAATTGCCAGGAAGTTAGAAAAATTGATGGCACACACCTTTAATCCCAGAACTTGGGAAGCAGAGGAAGGTGGTGTTTTTTTGAGGGGTGAGTGTGGGCAAGGATGGAAGGGTAGACCTTGGAAGAATAAGAAGTGAAAGTCAAGATGCAGTATATAAAATTGCCAAGAAATTAATAAAAATTACATGTTGGATAAAAATAATTTAAATGTGTATTTAAATTTAATATTTTGCTTATTTTGATTTATATACAACCTGTAAGAAATGAAATAAACTTCATTATTTTAAAAATATTCACATTCATATGATTATAATTTAAGTAGGCTTGACATTAGGAAAGGGAAGTATGCAGATCCCTGTTATCCCATCTTTAAATCCCTGTTACTTTGCTAATAAAAATCAAGGTTTGACCCCTGTATTGAGTAAAAAAGCAATGAGCAGCCACTCTCTTCCATGAGAGCTTAATGAATATCCAAGGAATTTTTAAAAATTAGGGTGTAAATAAAATGAATTATTTTGTAGCTTAATAAACAAAATCTGCAAGAACATCTATGTTTTGTGTTATCCAATTCAAAATGTTATTTATCACACACTTTAAATATACTACAGTTCTTTACTGAATATATGTGGATAGTCTAGATGGGGAGGTCACAGGACAACTTGTCAGAGTTGGTTTCTACTTATACTGCATGACTTTTGGGGATCAAACTCAGGTCATTAGCTTTAGGGGCAAATACTTTTATGCACTGAGCCATCTTACTGGTCCAAGATATTACATACCTATAAAACAGATAGTAGCTTGAGGTTTAAAATAAATGATAAGAAACTATTATTGCATTTATTCATTTGCTTGCTGTACACATTCACTTGATTTGTTATAAATAACTTCCTGAAAGCCTCTTAAATCAATGAGAGCCTAATTAGAAGGCACCACCATGATGACTTACCTTATTAACAACAGAAAATGGAGTAAATGAAGTAATAAGAAGCAAGGCATGTTACTGCTAAGAATGATGTTACAAACCCATTAATTGTCATAGCAAGGTTCTCATATAAGAAAGTATAACTGTATAGCACAACAGAATTCACAAAACATGTACAAAAGTTTGATTTTTGTGATAGCTATTCTTGGATGTCAAGTTGACTATATCGGGGAATATCTAAACTCCAAAAGTGGATGGCACAACGTGATGGATATTTTTTGATAAATTTGAAGTAGATAAATCCATTTCTAATTCAGATCTCGAGGCAGGAAAGCACAGCTTAAATCTGGGCCATACCTACTTCTAGAAACCCACATAAACGTATTGAAGAAGGAATCGTACACTCTTTGCCTGCTTGTCCTTACCTTACTAGCAAACCCATTCCTTCACTGGCATTGGAACCTACTTCTTCAAAATTCCAGGTATATTGAAGACCAGCTGAGGCATCCAGCCTTGTGGACTGAGTAATGACTAGATGTTTGGACTCTTTGTTCAGACCGTCATTGTTGGATTAGCTGGACTACAGCCTGTAAGTTATTCCATTAAATATGATATGTATATTATATATAAAGAAAGAGATATTCATTCTATAAGTTCTGTTACTTTAGAGAAACCAGATTATTACCATTTTTATTGATGTATACAGAAGTATTTATGAAAACAGACAAACAAAACAAAAAAT
Source organism: Microtus ochrogaster (assembly GCF_000317375.1). Lineage (NCBI taxonomy): Eukaryota > Metazoa > Chordata > Mammalia > Rodentia > Cricetidae > Microtus > Microtus ochrogaster. Next base: position 6,921,386 of record NC_022025.1, on the reverse strand, counting down.
CTCTGATAATGCCTCAAGAAAAATCCTCAATATAACTGTCTGCTATGCTGGTTTATTATGTACCGCAGAATCACTGAACTTTCTGAATGTGTATGCCGGAAATGCAGCCCAGAAAATTCCATCATAATTAGTTTCTGTACATTTTGCACTCCACTTTAATAGCCATTAGTGAAGGTCAGAAATTGAAGACACTATATACTTTTCATTTTTAATCAAATAGCAACATTAAGCATTCTTAAATGTTCTTTCCAAATTTCAATCATTTAGTTATTTTTAATATTTCTACTGAGGCCAAAGACACAGTAACATGGTCTTTAAAAGAAGAGCTTACAGAGGTAAAATATATACAAGTAAGGCAAACTGCAAATTAAACCAGAATTGAAAATGCCTACATCAACTCAGACTTCCTATTAATCCTATTTTTTGTATAACTATATTCTGTACATAACATGCGCGCATGTACACATACACACAGACACACACACACAGACACACACACAGACACACACACAGACACACACACAGACACACACACAGATACACACACAGACACACACACACAGACACACACACAGACACACACACAGACACACACACACACACATAAGTGAGCACATACAGTGTCCACCTATACCAAATTGGTTTTACTTTTCAAATAGAGAGAAGCTGAGCACTTTAAAATGCATTTCTTCCCACACATGAAATCATGAAATTAAGCAAAGCTTTTTAATTATAGAAAAGTATTAAATCTCTCACATAACATCTTCATAGTCATTTCTCCAAAAATGTACCGATGACCTTCCAGCTTAATGAAAATTAATTGCTATTCTACCTTGACAATTGCATTGTGATTGATCAAGTTTAAAAAATTTGCAAGGGTCATTTGCTGCAATTCTGTTGCAATTCATTAAATCTGAAGCAGATGATAACTCAGATTATTCACATATTAGGGAATTCTTATGGAAGCTCTGATTGTCACTGCTTATACAAAAAGTAATACATCAAATTGCTGTTTTCTTAGCTAGTGAAAGAGGTTAGCATCTACTTTTATAATATTCTCCATTTCACCACAATATCTTCGAAGCTCAGACACTAACATTAACATTAAAAATATTACATTTTCATTTTTATTTTGTATGTGCATGCATATGCCTATATGGGGGCATACATATAGATTTCAGGGGACAATTTGCTAGAGTTGATTCTCTCTGTTTACCATATGAATTCTGGAATATAAAAATCAAGTTGTAAGGCTTGAAAGCAAGTGCCTCAATCCACACAGCCCACTCAACAGCACAAACATTAACTGTTTAAATGCAATGATTAAAAAAATGCAAATATATCATTTAAGATAGTTTCAAACACAATAAATGAATATGACAAATTTTATAGCAAAATTGGTCGGTATCTTTTCAAATGTTATATCAAACAGTAAGAAAAAATTTGTGTAGAAAGAGCTGCAGGTCACTTCCTGCCACCCACCTCCCAGCTGCCTGCTAGCTTTACCCAAAATAATTACACAGAAACTGTATTCATTTAAACACTACCTGGCCCATTAGTTCTACCCTCTTATTGGCTAACTCTTACATCTTGACTAACCAATTTCTAATAATCTGTATACCACCTTGAGGTCGTGGCTTACCTGCATGAGTCTAGCCAGCATCCATCTCAGGAAGGGGAATCATAGCGTCTGCCTGACTCTGCTTTCTTTCTCCCAGCATTCTGTTCGGTCTACTCCACCTATCTGAATTCTGCCCTATCAAAAAGCCAAGGCAGTTTCTTTATTAACCAATGAAAATAACTCATAGACAGAAGACCCACCTACATCATTTCCCCTTTTTCTGTTTAAACAAAAAAGAAAGGCTTCACTTTAACATAGTACAATTATATATAACAAAACAGTTATCAAGCAAGAATTACTGTTACAATATTTATATCTACTTAATCTTTTATCATAACTAAGGAAAACTATATCTATTCTTCAACTCCATCAAAGACTCCAGAAGGATATAATACTACCTAAGTAACAAGAAAAAAGCAACTTCCAAACACTGGAAATGACAGAGACATCTTGCTGCCTGTACAGTCACCCAAAGTTCCTCTGTACCGTTGGGGCATCCATCTTTGGCCTACAGGCCCATAGTATCCAGCAGACATTTCCATGAAGCAAGAAATTTCAAAGGCAGTTCAGTCACTATCTGCTGTGTCCTGCAGAACGTCTTGCAGACTTTCATGAATCAGGAACCCTGAAAAATCATCTCACCTTTAGGCAAGTTTAGCAGTCCTCTCTCTATGGGTTCTTTGTGTCCAGTTTATGCAACAGTCCAGGCAAGAGCAGTTTCTTGCCCAAATGCAGAGATTGTTGTGTAGATTAAAGCCTATGATATTCAAGAATATTATATCTTTCTAAAAGATAAGGTTGTTTATTTGACAGTAAAAAAAGTCTCTTTTGCATTTTAGACACAAAGCAATACCTTTATTCTTTTCAGCAATTTTTTTTTTTCATCTCAGCAGCTCAAAATGCTTTATGAAAGGCACAGTAACACTATCCTTTATAAAGAAAAGGGGTGAAGATGGGACTTGTTTTGCTTTTGGGGGTATTAACCAGGGTCTGAAGCAGTGGTTACCAAATTGAGTAACCCAGACCTCAGAAATGGTGCAAAGTTACATTCCCACACATTAAATGGGCACTGTGGCCACAGTTCATGCTTCAGTCAGTTGCTCTCCAGATTATTTTTTATAAAGCAAAATACAATCATTCTTGAACAAGGGCTCTCTGCTTTACAAAAGTGGGCCTTTAAACACAGATAGCAGAACTGTGATAAGGATGTTGAGGCAAACCCAAAGATAAGAGGTATGTGGGAAAAGTATATGGGAGAAAAGAAACAGAAATCAGTGTGACCAGTAACCTTCAATCAAAGTCACCCTTGAAAATGATTGTTTTGTTTCCTAGAACTGAACAACAGTAGGCTTCAACCTGGATATGATTTGTATCGTGGGACATTTGAAACCTTTTAAATACAACTCATCTGCTATTGAATCCTGGTGTGTTTCTAAATTTTCTTAGAAAATCTTTTGTTAGAAATGTAGACAGGATTTTCCCATAAAAGGATTGTGGTTCATGACATTGAGTGGATTAAGTTTCAAATCAAGGCAACATAAGCCTCCTGTGCCCACAAAGGACCAAAAGTGTTGTACACATGGCCTCTTTCCTTTCTTTTGTCACTAGAAGAAATCCACAAACCCCTGGAGGATTCCTCTACTTTTATTTCAAGAAACAGTAGAAATCAAGGCCAGATTTTATGAAAAAAAAAAGAAAAAAGACTTTCCAAGATGGCCATCAAGAGGAATATCCAACTACGTGTCATACTAGGGTGACTAGGGTCTAAGGTCAAGTTGACAATCATAACTTCTTGGGGTGATGGTTCTCATGAAAATTTGGGAAGGTTAGCATAATGAGAGTGTTTTTAAAATCTATGAATAGAAATGATATTATAATTTATATCCCTAACTCTTTCCAAGTTTTCAAATCATGTGACTCAGTGATATTGGTAATGAATAACCTATGTGGTCAGATTTTTGCTACTGAGTTTGCTTCCTAGAACTTTTGACACGTTTGAAATGCAGGTCATCTACTATAAATTACTGATGATTTTCCTAAATTCCTTAGAAAATCTTTCATTGGGATCATCAATACTAGTTATATCATCAATATTTAATGATAAAGCACTAGAGATTCACTTCACAGTCAGTTGCAGTGATCATTAATATTATATAAGGATTCTTTAATAGTAGTAGCTACCACTTATTGAGTGTCTGCAAATTCTCACAACTTAATTTACTTTCTACCTTATCTTCACAACAGTGCTGAAAAGGCAACCTCATTCAGTTGTAGAAAGGAGGCAAGTGATCAACTGCTTCCTGTATTACTTGGGTCAGCACCAGTAGATTCCTGTCAAACGTAGCTTCTGTTTAGAACTGCTACTTAAGGAATCGACAATATCATTCAATAAATAGGGTCTACCATGTAGTAGGCTGCCTGTGAGGAAAAGGCAAAGGTACATTAGGAAACTTTATAGAGCCACCAAAAATTGGCTTAAATTACAATAAAAGGGCTTAAATTACATTGTGATGTAGAAGCAGACTTGATTATAAGGCATGTATTATAAACATGTAAACAGTATAAAGGTTGTGAGGCTACTTTTGTAATTTAGAAGATAATGAAAGCAAAATTTTCAGTTTAATTGTGTGTGTATATATGCATATGTTCACATTGTACATACAATCACTTTCAACAGAGATGATATATCTCATCTTAGTTGTTGTAGAATTTCCATTTAAGCTTCACATACATGAAATAAGAAATTTACCTTTAGAAAGTGGTATTAAAAGAAAAACTGCAGTGACAGAATGCTCTCGTACCCTGTAAAGATTTGTCACTCTTATTGGTTAAAGAAAATGCTGAATGGCCAGTAACCAGGCAGGAAGCATAGGCAGGTTGACCAGACTAAGAGAATTCTGGGACTAGGAAAGGCAGAGAGTCAATTACCAGCCAGACGCAGAGGAAGCAAGATAAGAATGCCTCACTGAGAAAAGGTCCAAACTACATGGTTAAATATAGATAAGAATTATGAGTTAACTTAAATTGTAAGAGCTAGTTAGTAATAGCCTAGGCTAATATGCCAAAGAGTTTATAATTAACATAAACCTCTGTGTGTTTCTTTGGAACTAAATAGCTGTAGTATGAGGCAGAACAGAAACTGCTGTCTACAAATGGTGCCAAAATGCTTTGCAAGAATTTCCACATAAAGCCCAAGAAAGCTTTAAAAAAAAAGGATTCTATACAGACAAGAACAGATTTAAGCCCTCATTCTTGGTAACCATCTTTTCTCTGGTGTGTTTCTGCTTTCTGGCAGTGAGCAGAGGTACAGCTATTTTAAGAGAGGCTTCCTGACTCAACATTAGCAGTGAAAACCACACAGCTCTTTTAAGAGGTTCTGCCACCAAATACTTAGATGGTGTTTATGCACAGCTGACATTAGATTCTTGGTGGTGGCATGGACCTAGAAACTACACAAAATTGTTGCAATAAATCTGGCTTCCTTCAGTATCTCTGCAATGAACCTAGATTCTCAAAAAGTTAAGGGATGGGGTGGAGTCAGTTACCAAAACCACAACTTTAATCCTAGCCATGTCACCTAGCAGATTAAAGACTCATGTGATCAGAAAAAGATGCAGATATTCAGTGAAGACAGAACCAGAAGGATAAAACCCTATAAATGGTTTACAGTGTTTTAAAACTTACATAGTTTTGAAAGAGAAAAGAAAAAGAATACAGAAATTCCTTTTAAAAAGAAATAGAGTAGTTGAGTGTGCTGGCACACATTTTAATTCCAGCACTTGGGAGGCAGAGACAGGCAAGTCTCTTTGAATCCAGGCCAGTCTGGACTACAGAGTGAGTTACAGGACATCCAAAGATACACAGAGAAGCCAGTTCTCAAAAAAACAAGAAATTAAAAATAAAAACAAAAGAAATAAAGTGAAAAGAATATAAAGATTGAAAATACACAGAGAGTGTGAATACCGTCTGTTATTGTGTTCTCTTTGAATTGTTTCACTGCTGAGGAAGGAACAACAGCTGTTAAAAGATATTTGATTGAAAATACTGCTGGATTAAACGTACATATATCTTTTAAAAATATCTTGACTTCAAAAGATATGATACTTTGGGAAACAGGTTCCACTTTTGTTTCCACAGGAAATGAAAGGCTTTGGATTCATTCTAGGCTAAGAAAATAAGGTTTGACCAAGAAAGACCCCCCCCCCCCGAAAAGTGGATATCCCAGATGATCCAATGTTTTAGAGTACTTCTGTTGCAGTTTCCTTTGAGTTTTACATCCAAAACAGCTTCAACACTGCCTCCAGTCAAAATTTGATCCAAATCCTAAATTTTCTTTGGATTCCCATAAGATTATCAGCACCCCAATCAGCAGGAAGTATCTAAGAAAAGTATGCCAACATTTCCCAAAAAAAAGTGAATTATGGATATTTGTCTTTGTTTAGCTTGTTGATTACAAGTTATTATGGATGATATTCAGGAAAAAAAAGCTAAACAAAGGAGAATAGTCTCAAGATTCTTGTTTAAAAAAAGGGGGGGTGCCGTGGGATAATGTTCTTGTACACTGTAAAGAATTTTTACTCTTATTGGTTTAATAAAATGCTGATTAACCAGTAGCCAGAGGTGGGAAGTATAGGTGGATTAACCAGACAAAGAGAATTCTGGGAAAATGAAAGGCAGAAATTCAGTCACAGCCAGATGCAGAGGAAGCCAGATAAGAATGCCTCACTGAGACAAGGTATCAAGGGACATGGCTAAACATAGACAAGAATACGGGTTAACTTAAGTTGTAAGAGCTAGTTAATAATAAGACTGAGCTAATAGGCCAAACATTTCATAATTAATATAAGCCTCTATGCTTTTCTTTGGAACTGAGCAGCTGTGGGATCAGGTGAGTGACACTTCTGTCAACAGGAAACAGAATGTAAATTCCTATTTTATATTTCCTCAGGCTAGGTGTTAAACTCAAGGACTTCCAGACAAGAGGTCTTCAACAGAGTTATCGCCATGTCTTCTGCTTTTTAAGTACCTTACTTTCTATTTAGAGGCAGTGTTTCTGTAAGTGGCATAGGCTGGGTGTCTACTTACTACTGAACCTAGGCCAGCATTGAACTTGAGATTTTTCCACCTTCTTCTCTTAAACAGCTGAGATTATAGGCAGCACTACCACTAATTGCTTTGTATTCAGCCATAAGGAGAAGATTGTTAAACATGGAAATATAGAGTGGTATTGAAATAATAACTTCCACCTGGTGATGTGATATTCCTTTAATTCCAATACATGGGAGCTGGAATGTAGAATCTCTTCTCTCTGTTCAAAGTTGAGGCCAGCCTAGTTTGCATATAGAGTTCCAGCCAAGAATACATCGAAAGATCCTGCCTCAAAAAATACAAATAAAATAACTTATGCTAAGAAGTACGTTGAACTTCAGACAAAAGTGAGACATAAAGGAAAATTCTATATACAGATAATTATTTTTAGCTTCAAATTAGTAATGTCACACATATACGGTAGTAGACACAAAGAAGCAAAAAATCACCTGCCAAATCATGATCATATTTCACAAAATCAGTGACTGGAAAGTGTAAGTTAAGTTGAAGGAAAAAATAATTTATTTGATGTGGGATTCCCCTCTGTGTGCTGTGAATACTATTGATTAATAAAGAAACTGTCTTGGTTCTGTGCAGGGAATATAGGGTGGTGGGGAAAACTAAACTAAATGCTGGGAGAAAGGAGGTGGAGTCAGGGAGAAGCCATGTAGCCCTGCCAGAAACAGACACGCTGAAACTTTAAACTTAACCCAGTAAGCCACTTCCATGTGGCAATACATACATAGATCAACGGAAATGGTTTAAATTAATATTTAAGAGTTAGCCAATAAGATGTTAAAGCTAATATGCCAAGCAGGGATTTAATTAATACAGTTTCTGTGTGATTATTTCAGGGTTGAGCAGCTGGGAACCAACAGCAACCCCCTTGCAACATTTATTCATAAATGAAACATGGTGTTTAGAATCAAAACTGTTGTGGTGGTTTAAGAACATTAGGTATGCATGTTTTCTGTCTACTTGATAGTGATCCAGAAGTATCTAGCAGATACTCATGGAAAGTTTAGTGTACTGTAGTATTCTCTGTTACAGCATAAATACTGACTGCCAAATGACTGACACTGTAATATTTTTGTAACCCTTTTCTATGACTTTTGAAATGAAAAACACTTGTCTTTTCCATGCTATGATTTCCCACATACACTACACTATTGAACTTCAGTTAAGGAGTATTATCTTCACACAGTCTTCACCATTCTGCAGTAGGAGGCCACTTGTTTGTTCCCAGTTGCTCAGCCCCGAAATAATCCTATAGAAACCATATTATTTGCCATACAACTTGGCCAATAGCTTAAGCATATTTCTGACTAACTCATATCTTAAATTAACCCATCTCCATTAATCTGTGTATCATCATAAGGAAGTGGTTTACCAGGTAAAGTTGTTCCAGTGTCTGTCTCTGGTGGGGTTACATGGCTTCTCGTTGACTCTGCCTTTTTTTCTCCCAGCATTCAGTTTAGTTTTCCCTGCCTAGTTTTACTCTGCTCTATCAGTAGGCCAAGGCAGTTTCTTTATTCATTAACCAATAAAAGCAACACATAGACAGTAAGACTTCCCACATCACCATCCAGACCTTTGTTTCAGTGATGTGTCCAATATGAATAACACACACACACACACACACACACACACATATGAAATTCAAGAGAGTCAATGCACCACACACAACACTTGACATTTTCCCATCTGTGTTCTGAGACAATTAAACAAACAGATATAGACAGAGGGGGAATTAATGTCAGTTTTTAGTGTCCGAATCTCTGGGTGTTGATGTCCTTACCTTCACATAAGAATTTAGCAGATGCATCTAAACCACTATAGGAATAACTGCACATGCATCTACATTAGTGTAGTGATAACTGGAGATACATCTACATCAGTGTAGAAAAAAAACTGGGAGTCATGTCTATAACAGAGTAGGGATAACTGGAGACACATCTGCACCACTGTAGGAATAACTGGAGATGCATCTACATTAGTATAGGAATATCTGAAGAACCACAGGATGCAGTGCCCCCACTACCACCCAATTATCAGGATTCCCAAGTGCACTGAGAGATGGACGCAAACCTGAACAACTGGGCTCTGAACTAGAACCCTAAAGTAGGTGGGCAGGGAGAATATATGGGAGAGCATGCTCGGCACTACTTCCAGAGTCAACTATTGTTTGTTACTTCAGCTCCTGGGAGGGAACACAGAAATGGGGATAGAGTTCAGAAGGGTGTTCCTAATGGATATTTTTTCATAAGGAAGCATCAGGACTAGAAATTATCTCCTCCCACACAAGAAATGAACATATTACTTTAGCATACAAATGACAAGAGGTCATCAGTGTGAAAAATGCTTTTACTCACTTGGAACACATTAGCGGAATATCTATATAGACTATTATACAGAGCCCTCTGTTATCCTACATGCTTGCTCTTTCAAGTCTGGAAAAGTCCACAGAAAGGTTTAATGTATGTAGTGAAAGCATTGCTTGCTTACAATACAAAATAGACCACTTTCAAAGTCTATACTCTTAAAAATATAGTGTCTATTATTGTATGAATTTTTATACATAATATCAGAAATAAAGCAATACCTAGTCAGTGCTGTCTTGTGTCTACTATGAATAAGAATGTTATATATGCTATCATAGCCAAGGAGAGTCCAGATACTATCTCAGATATAAAACATATAGGATGTGGTAAATGCAAGTAGTTTACAACCCATAATGGCTCAGTATATCTTACACAGACATTTAAAAATAATTGTAAATATTGTGCACATATTCTGGAATTACACATCTATATGACATTGCTAGAATCTATGAACATTAGTCAAGTTATGAAATTATCAAAATAATATATTCAGGAAGTTTTAGACAATGTCATAGAAAACAGTGTGGGTGTCAATGAAGAGAGGTTCTGGGAAGGATTATGAGAGAAAAACAATATATCCAAAACATATTGTATAAAACTGTCAAAGAATTAATAAGTAGACAATTTCCATTAAATTTAACCAACTTTAATTATTCAATTCTTGCCTCATATTTTACATTCCTAAATCCCTAAATCCAAACTTTATTTTTTTATTTTATATTAATCTAGAATGTCTTTTCTTTTTAACACCCAGGCATGTGATGCCTATCAGTATCTGCCCTCCATTTATTTAACAAATATTTAAGAGTTCTATAAAAGTGAAAACAAAAGTATTTTGTTCCATTTTGCCCCCAAGATGGACTTAATTAAAGAATGATTCTTTGGGGTTTTGCCAAGCAACTGAGATATAGATAAAATAGTATAACAAGAACCTTCTGTTTTTTTCTTCAGTAACAAGCACCAATCAATAGGATTATGCTAAATTTCATGCTATAGCAGGTCATATTTTATCAAGGTTCCACAGCATTTACCATGAACAATAACCTACTATACAGAGTCCTTTGTTAACCGGCATGGAAACTCCTTTTGGTCTGGAAACCTCTCTCCAGAAAACTTTTAAACTACATAGTTAAATAATTACGTACTTACAAAACACAATAGATTATTTATATTCTGGAAAGAAAAAGTTACTGTTGTAAGATAAATATTTCTTCATGACACTAGAAATAATAAAAAGTACCTAAGAAGTATTATCTTGTGGCCATTATGCATAAAAGTGTTGTGTGTTAACTCAGCTCTATGCATCAGAGCTTTACACTTTATCTCATTTACAAATGTCACCATATAGTTGTGAAAGATGCTATTGACTCTGTTTGGCACAGGATGAAATTCTATCTTAAAACAAACAAGGATACTTTCAAAAGCTCAAGACTAAGACATTGTTCAAAAATGCAGTGAATACCGTTGAGCATATCTGGTCATGAATAAAGTCCAGGGAACCTTAGACTGCAATATCAAATTCCCAAAACCTAACTGTGTAACTGATGTCTGGGTGTTCATCTATATGAAGTTCATAATGTGCTGGTAAAGCCAATATATGTGATATTTTTTAATACAAATCATAGCAATACGCAGCATACTCATACATCATGCATTATATTTGATTTCAGTTCATACACACATATATAAATTATACACATATTTCTACATAGAATTAGACAATATATCTTAATGAAAATTTTTAGATAAAGTAGCTTATACCAGTTGTTCAGTCATTCATATCAACTATGTCATTTTCACTGCCACAACATATTCCAATATTCAATACATATATTACCAAATTGTCATTGAAAAAACCCATATCATAAATTGTATTGCAAATATATTTAACATATATGTCTGTGCACCCATACCCTTTAGGAACCTGATTGATCAAATTATTAATAGAAGAAAACCTTACCATCGAGCTGAATGTGTAGTACCTGGACCATAGCATGAAGATTAAATTATATATGCCTTCAAAATATGAAGTCTAAAAAGAAAAAGAAGCCAAGTTTTGCACTTTAAATTCCCAATAGAAAGTCCAGCATACTGGAAATGCATCATTGGTTTCTTTCGGTTTATGGTAGAACTTTAGCTTTGGTGGTTGTAAAATTCAAGAGTCAGGCTTACCAGGCCACAGGCTCTAGAGCCCACCTCGGAAGTTTCTTATTGAATAGACCTAATTTGGTCAGAACTTTCATGTCTCACTTGTCCTCAGATGATGTTATTGATGGTTACAGACAACCCTTTGAGAAACCCTCTTCAAAGTCAAATCTTGGCTTCTCCAATTACCTTATCTGCCGCAGATTAGATCTGACTCTCAAGAACTGTGTGAGGGCATACACATATGGCTAAAAGAATATTTTAACCTGCCTCAAATACAATTAAACCACCCGAGAGGTTTTCAAAACCATATTCTCACATCCTACCAAAAGCTGGTTAGATTAGAATCTCTGTATGTGGGATCCCAGGCTAAATCACACAAGCAATATCTGTGTTAGAGTACCTGGGTGACTAACTCAGCAATTTTTGTCTGTCCCCCAGCGTGGGAAGACAGCAGCTTGTATACATTAGATCCCAAGAACAAAGAACTTTGACTTGGAGCTCTCAGTCCTTACCAGTTGTTTCTCTATAGCATGAAGAATTTTACAGTTACTTTTAACTCCATAAAATGCTTGTATAATTATGCACTTATGCTGGAGATACACATTATTTTTTTAAAAAAAATAATTATCTCAATAATGATCTTTCTATTTCCTGTAATATAAATGTAATAAAATAAATATACAGGTAAATTGTATAAATACTAAAGATTCAAAATTACTGTTTAATAGTTATGTCAAACTTTTTGCTGTATCCTTAAAATAAAAATTGAAAAACTAGAATAAATAATAAGAACACATAATAAATTTTGTTGATGTACAACTCTGAACAAAATACGACAAGAATAATGAATAATTGTCATGCGATCATATAAAATTGGAGGAAGACACACCTGTCTTATAAGAGGATAAATGGGAGTTTAGCCTTTTCAGTCTCTGTCATGGAGTAAGAATTCATACACAATTGCAGGCTCACGGTGTTTCCTTAACACTGGTTTACAGAATAGCAACACGGCCAGACAAACAGACAAAAAGCCAAAAGTAAGGACAACTAAGCATGATTTAGGTTTAGTCATAAAATTCCAACCACATGCCAAGAATCTGAATTATGATCCAAGTAGTACAAGACACAGACTTTTAGTAATGAGGTTTCACCCACAAAATGGGACAAGAACATGAATAATACATTCATGAATAGTGTAACAAAGCATAGATACAAATATATGACATAAATCCATAAACATATGCATAGCTTTATCCTTAAAAATGCAAGATTATTATGGCTATTCTTATGGAATAGGAATTGCAAATTCAAAATTAATATATTTAAAAATTCTCACATTGACATAAACACTATATTGATTCGGTAGAAGTTAATGTGGTAGCGAGTACTTCACTAATAATGTTCTGAGTGAACCATTCAATGTTATTTAGCTACTTTTATAAGACCTAATTTTTGTTAGTGTTGTTTTATGAAAGAGTTCACATTAAACAATTATGTGGCTTGTATGTGTATTCCATTCATTCATGCATTTTTAGGATCAAAGGGCTTAGAGTGGGTTTTTTTCCTGGAAGACTTATCTTTACTGTTGCCTGGAAGCTTTAGGAGCTATTAGCAATCTATTCCAGAGACGAAAAAAGCCATCGAGAAGAACTATTTCAAGACTAATTGATTTTATTGCCTACATACAGATTCTGGAGACTTGTTTGGGAAATGAAGCAGAAGGGAGCTGCTGAGAAATCACAGTAGGAACCCACAGAGAAATATTAATAAGGACTAGATCTATCAACTTAGTATATTATACACTGTTCTGGAAAATATATTTCAATACATATACATTATGTTTTAAATACTATATTATAAAATGTTATATTATTCAATACTTATAGTTCATGTGCATGTGCAAATAAAAATACTGCCTTTGAAACATTTTCTAAACATGTAGATCTGTTGAATAGATTGTCTTGTTAAGGGAATTTATAACCTGTTTAAAATGTGATCAGTTAACCAGTTTAATGTTAAAAAGCCACTTAATTAATTGCCTACCAAGACCGGGAGGCAGCCATTGTGGATTCCAATGGAAAGATTTTTTTTGTGCCTGCCTTTTATTCCACAATTAAGAGTACTTGTCTCGCACAGAATTTGCTAGAGAAGCAATGATTCACAGGGGCATTTGACCACTAGCTGTTTACAATAGAGGTATGGAAGTGAGCAATGCATGTCTAGTCTCAAACTCTTGCTAACCAAAATATCTTATGCTTTTAATGTGGTTACTCACACAAACACCTACCATATGGTAAAATAGAGTGTATTTTAAGGTTTTAAATGAGCCACTTTCCTTACCTGTTATTTTGAAATTTATCATATCTAATATGTCCCTAATGGAGACAGTAAGTCAGCTTTCAGTCATTCACTGTCTAATTTAGTGACTGGGCTACTTAATTATTTGTATTTAGTTGCATTGTCATCTGTTAGCTATTTGAATCAGGGCCTGCAGTTTTGAGGCTGTTGGTAATTGATGGTTGCCTGGGAAGGAGAGCTCCTTTTCTTTACGGGTGTGGCCTCTGGTATGTGGAACCCAATCCAGCTGATGGCCACATACCCAAGGGTATAGAGTTAGCATTAATTAAACTGGGTGGGATCATGAGAAAAACGAGGACACAAAGTTGGGTGGGTACGGAATGCAGGAGTTGCTGAGTGAATGAGGTGAACATGATTAAAATCAAATGTATGAAATTCTCAAAGAAATAGAAAAATATGTAGTAACCATAAAACCCACACTGAACCTGCATGATCCTTAAATGTCTGCTGTCAAATTCTTGGTCTCTCTTCTACAACAAAACATTATCTGGACTCTTTCCAATACTACAACAGGGTACCCCAATTCAACAAAAGAGTGTTAAGTTTATTTGAAAACAGACATTGATGGCTATTATTTACTTGACAGTTAGGTATTTATATTTTCATCTACTATATAAAAGGTCTAATTCTCAAGTCTGTAAGGCTTCATTCAACTAGTTTTAAATTTCCCATTAGAAACACAAGATGTCTTGTGAAGACAACTTTTTATGTCCAAAATTGCTTTAGTCTTCATAAAATTAGCAAAAAAAAAAAAAAGCTCCTAGTCTGAGGATTCTATGACTCTATTTCCAAGTGAACGATTTACATCCATTCTTTCTCAAATTAAAGGGCTATTCCTTGAAAATACATTTAAGTAGCAAAATTTTGGGATTAAAGATGGTTCAGTGGTTAATGACACATGTTGATCTGTAGAGGGTTTGAGTTCAGTTTCCATTCCCATGTCAGGAGCATCACAACCATCTAATAATAAGAAATGTACTAGAGAAAGTATCCATGAGCTAGGGTTTTTGAAGCCCCTCTTAAAATACATTTCTATTCTATTGGCTAAAGGATACTTTTGGTTGATCTACATAGCCAAGGAATGGGGACATGGAGGAATAAAGAAGCCCCTTCAGTCCTCAATAAAGCATTTATAGTCACACACTCTATGCCATGCACAGTGGTAAAACTGAGGAATTTGGTCTCTAACAAAAACGCACCATAATATTACTGGAAGATACTGCTTTGGCCTTTATTTAAATTTCACGCTCACACTGCAGAAAGTTCTTCCATACGCTCTATCTTAAAGATATAATTACCTTCATCCCTTGCCCCTTGCCACCTGTGGCAGGTGAGAGAGTTGGTTCTGCCCCTCACCAGCTTCAGTACTTGAGAGAGAAGGCCCTGCACCTTGCCTGGGCTTCACAGTAGTGCTGACCCTATTGATGGGGGCACAGGTGAGCCAGCCTGAAGACCATGAGCATGGCAAAGGTGGCCCTGTCCCTCATCTGCCATGCAGTGGCATGGGTGAAGAAGAGATGCCTTCCCTGCTCCCACCCAACCCTTTGCCACCAGTGAGAAGGGGAAGAGCTGGTCCTGCCCATTAAAGGCTTTAGCACTTGAGAGAGTGGGCCCTTGACCTCACCTGATCAACACAGTGGAGTTGACTCTGGTGGTGTGGATGGAGGTGAGCCTCCCATGGGTATGAGAACAGGAGAACTGGTCACACCCCTTGCTGGAGGGTACACTGGGTGATGAGGGAAGTGCTGGAGAGCTTGCCCTGGTGCCAAGGATAAAGGAGAGATGATGGGATGACCAAATTAGCTACTGACTAGGCCCCAAACCAAGGGCTATGAGATGGTCAACCCAAACATCACCCCACACATGAACTACTGGAGCACTTGAATAGGTCAGTACTGCAGACCCAAAGCTGCAGAATCTCCGTGATATACAGCAGCATCAAGATATCCCAGAGGAGTCCCAGTGAAGGTTCAATATTGATAGAGTAGCAGAAGCCAGAGGACTCGAACCAGACCAATGACTCATTGCAGTGAGCACTTGCGAGTAAAGATAATTGGACTAAGGATAGAATTGTGACTCACTGTGTCACACTAAAGCTTCCACGATGAGATTTCCTTTCTTTTAAGTTTTAGTTTGCTTTGTTTGAGGGAGAAGGTTTGCAAGTACAGAGAGTGGATACGAAAAGACAGAGATATTGATAGGATGGGGTGCATGAGGTGAAACCCACAAAGAACCAATAAAAAGTTAAAAAGAGTGTAATTATAAATATACCCATCAAAAGATAGTTTACATATATTAGAAACACTTGTTAAAATATGAAATTTATAGTTCTTGCAAAAGATGAAACATATGAAATTTAATTGGGTGAGATTGGTGTGAGTGAGTTAAAGAATCATTGTTTCTATAGAAACCTCCTGGTATTGACAAGTAAGACTGTAATTTGTGTCCACATTTATACTTTGTTGACAAGGAATGTAAGACAACATTGACAATTAGTTACCAAATTAAAGATGAAAGATTTGATACTATGGGTCAGACAGTAACTTGGAGATCAAGTTGACCTAAGGTTAAAAAAATTGGGTGCAAAACTTACCTTTTTGGTTTCATCCCTCTGAAAGGTGCATGAACTTCTTCATTTTGTCCTCAAGAAACACAAGTACAAGTAGCCATGGGAATGCAGCCACTGAAAGGGAATGTGGCACAGTAGGGATATTGGGATATCTTGACTTATCAGGAAGCCAGGATATACTTAGAGCCGCAATAGGACAGCTCTGTGTGTGTGGGGGGGGGGTAGAGCTGCAATAAGACAGGGGCGGGGTGAGCCACAACGGGACAGCTCTGGGGGGAATAGAGCCGCAATAGAACAGCTCTGGCAGTGGAGAGTAGAGCATTAATAGGACAGTTCTAAAGGCTGGAGTTGCAATTGAACAGTTCAGCTCTAGAGGACAGGTGTCCTGACTATTGGAAAGAAAGGATACCTGAAGCTGAGGCGCAGTGGGGGATGGTCTCACCGCAGGATATAGGGATCCTGCTCTTCTCCTAGAGAGCCACTACAGCTGAGTTCTACTCTGTTCTTTTACTGGAGCATTCTAGCAGAGCTATCTGCTTCTTCTTGGCTCAAGATGTTTCTTCTGCTAACACTCTGCTAAGGGAAGCCCCTTGTAGAAACGTAGCAATCTCCTCCAACTCAGGCAAAAAGTTGTTACCTTTCCTCTGCTGGCCTTGCTCAGCCCCCTTAAGGAGCATCCTAGCAAGGTTCTTCTTCTCTGCTCTGCCTTGCTCAGGCTCCCTAGGGAGCATCTCAGCAAGGTTTTTTAGCTCAATCCCCTAAGGGACATCCCAGCCATATTCTTCTGCTCTGTGCTGGTGAATGAAGGTTTTCATTCAAAACTCTTTTGAGGAAGAGATTTATTTGGGAAGGGAGAATCGAGGAGACTGGCTGCCTCTGACAGTTAAGGGCAGCTCTTAACTGAAGGGGTGGAAAGGCTTATATAGGGCTTCTTAGGGGTGGAGTTTTCCCAGGGAGAGGGGGGATTGGTTAGTTTTTCCCTGCTCAGGGATTGGTCAGGCTTGCTGGTCAGGGGCAGAGATGACTCTAACTTCATGGACAAACTGTGTTTCTTTCACTGGTTCTTTTGGCTTTTTACTCTAATCTTAGGACCAAGGCATATTTCTTTCACTGACTCTGATCTAGGGACAAAGTGTGTTTCTTTGACACTAGTTTCAGAGCCCCCCTTGCTCAGAGGGCCCGCTTATTTGTCCCAGCTACCTGGCTAGCTTAGACCTGAAATAACCATACAGAAACTGTATTAATTAAATCACTGCTTGGCCCGTTACCACTAATTTCTTATTAGCTAATTCTTACATCTTAATTTAACCCATTTCTATTAATTTGTGTTTCACCACATGGCAGTGGCTTACCAGGTAAAATTCCCAACATTTGTCTCCGGCAGATCTATGGAGTCTCTCTCTGACTCTGCTTTCTTCTTCCCAGAATTCAGTTCTGTCTACCTAAGTTCTGCCCTATCAGGCGAAGGCAGTTTTTTTTTTTAATTCATTAACTAATACAAGCAACACACAGAGGGGACTCTGACATCATTCTTTAGTCCTAGGTAGGGATAAAGATGTTTCTCTCCCTGGCCCAGGTCTCAAATACAGGGTCTATTTCTTTCTCTGACTCTGGGTTCAGAGTCAAGGTGCTCATTTGTTGGTTGGTTTCCTGCTCTAGTTGTACCTTTTACCCTACAGCCACATCTCTCTTCATTCATATTAAATACAAGGAAAATATTCAATTCTTCTACATATATCAGAGAAGGTGATGTTTCTTTTTAGTAAGTATGGTAAACAGAAGTTACATCTCTTGATTATGACAAAAAACAAGTTTCATCAGTCAATCTCTTCAACAGTAGTTAGCAAAATTCAGATTTCTGGTTTCATTTAAATTAGCTAGTTTGACATTCAGAAAGCCTTAGAGAAATTACAGTTACTGTTCATATATACATTTAGCAGTATGTTTATGGGGATAGTTTCCAAGATAGAGTGCATAAGTATATTTCCCAGTGTCCAATTTAAGTTTCAGTAATATTTTAGTAGATATATGAATATTCTCTAATTTATTTTAATTCTTATACTACCAAATGACTGTTAGATAGAATCTTGTTAGAAGGAATTTATATATTTATGGCCAGGTTTTATATATATATATATATATATGATCTCAGCACTCTGATAATAAAGGCACAAAAACCAAGAGTTCAAGGCCAGGTTCAACTAAATACTAGGCCAACATGGGATTAGATCCCATCTCAAAAAGTTTATGGAAAGGTTACAAAAAAAAGAAAAAAACAAGAGAAGAGAGGAGAAGAGGGGGAAGGAAAGGAATATATTATCATTCATCATCATGTATGCACCGGCAATACTTAAGCACACATGGGCAGCCCATTTATGGCAGTTCTCCAATTGTTCCTATCCTGGGTAGTCCTAGGTGCTTGTGTTATTATCATACCCAAGGTTCTTTAGTCTTCCTTTATGCTGTCTATCAGCATTTTGGAGGGCCTTCCACTTCACCTTATCTCATACTCTCATCCAAGCCATGCTATCTTTAGGTATCTGCAGTCATTCACTCTCATAACAGACTCAAAGCATCTCAAGCTCCATTGCCTATCTTATAATTTACTTCCTTCTTAGATATAGATGTTTCTTAATGTCATTATTGAACAGCCTATCTCTTCATGTGACACCTATAATCCCCCTAAGACATGCCATCTCAAACACATTCAGCCATTGTTCTAAAAAGTGTTTCAAACTCTAGGTTTTGGAGCTGTGTAGGAGGCAACTTAAGACAAGGGCCTCATATATTTGTAACTTTGTTGGTGCTGTTTTGTCTCCTACTGACCAAACCTTTCCTAGTGCCTGACAAGGAGCCCTCACTATCCCTTTCAGCCCCTTGACTCTTGACATATGAAATAGTTCCCTCCTTTGAACTGAGATTTCCTCCCAGATAGACAAAGTTGACTGTTTGTTTGAGGTTCTGGTTCTTTATTACAATGTTAAAATTCTTGTGCGCCCTTCCTATGTGTTGTATCACAGTCTTCTTGTTGCTTACTTTCATACCAAGGTAAGGAAGAGGGGGGAGGAAAGAAATGTATGCAAAGCTAAATTATAGAATTAATTAAAAATCAAACATATACTCTATAATTCACATAACTTTAAATAGAATTTACTAGCATTGACTTAATGGATACATATTTTAAAGATTATACTACTGATTTGTTACTTAAAATGGATTTCTAGTTTGAACCAGCAACTTGAATTGTCAGAAGTATTAAAAATGATTAGTTCACGAAATCTCTTAGAGTAGAAATATGCTATTTACCTATAAGAAAAGTCAAATGTATCATAAATATGATATGAAACTCTAAGACAACATAGGTAAAAGGACAATATCAAAGACTGAGCATGCACAACAGTTAAGACTAAAGATTGAATGCAGGAATTCGGGGCCTTGCACACTTTAAATCTTTCTGCACCAACTGTATAGAAGTTCCCAGGTCTGCATTCTATAACTATCCAGGTTCATGATAGTCTCGAAAACATAATAACTATACTTAGACTCATTAAACTTTATGGTGTATTGTAATACATCATGACAAACAACGTAAAATTTGACTACAAAAAAGATAGTATGTGCATGGCATGACCTAGGAAGATGTTATCAAGAAAGAGATTCCTCTCTGCAGACCTATGTAGTGGTCTGAATCATAAACTTGGACAAATCATACATTATGGACTCAATATTTGTTTACCCTTAAATTTATATATTGAAGACCTAACTCCTAACATGGTGGTATTTGGAGTTAGGTTTGGGAGTTCAATAAGCTTAAGTAAGGTCAGGAGACTAGATCCATATCCCATGGAATTGATCACTTTATAACTATAGTTAAAAAGTATTACTCACTCTCTTTTTACCATGTGAAACACAGCAAGAAAATAGGAAATTTAAAAGCAAGGATGAGATCTCTCACCAGGAACCAAACATGCCTGTCCCCTAGTGTGGGATTTCCTATCTCCAATGTTGCAACTATTGTAATTCATGTGTTGTAACTCAACAACTGTTAAATACTTAAGTAAGTTTTGATATATGCACACTAAGTCAAATATCAAAAGGAATTCCAAGCATGGTGCATCATTTCTGTGGTGGGAGTCAGTGTGGTGTCCTTATGCTTCAGAGAAAAGAAAAACTTGATGATGAAATTTTAAAAAAAAAAATACAACAAATATGAAGAGTAATGGGATATAGTAGAATACCAGTCAAGAGATAAATCATTTTAGCTCATAGAAAACTTTAGGTTTTGTGCCCACAGAGCATTTTAAGCTTTGTAATACATTCATTAAATGTGTTGCGGAATTCTCTAAGAAAGTGACATTTCTTGAAGATATATTTTTGTGGATGCGTTTTTATTATGTTCAAGTTTTCTTACATTTCAGAGCTATTCACATTACTCACTTTGTATTTAAGTGAGTTATGGTGATTTATATCTTTTGAGAAACTGATTCATTTATCTGTGTTATCAAATTCATGTACTATACTTGTTCATAGTTTTTACTTGTCATTTTTATGTATACTGAGTCTTTGGTACATCTCACTTCATCCTGAAATTGCTTCTTATGTTTAATTATTATGTTGTATGAGGGGTGGATTTAACCCTGAGTGTTTCTAATGATAACATTCTAACTAACACCCTTAATTATGAGATTAGTAATTAAAGATTTTTTTCATCTTTCAATCCTTATAGTTTCGTCAATTGTAATAGACTTTGAATAATCAAGTACCTCATGATAACATTCTACTAACACCCTTAAGTATGAGATTAGTAAGATTTTTCCCTCTTTCAATCCTTATAGTTTTGTCAATTGTAATAATCTTTGAAGAACCAAATACTGGGTTCTGGGAGATAGCTCAATCAGTAAAGCACTTGGATTGTAAGCATGGCACCCAGAATTTGATCTCCAGAATAGATATTTTAAGAACCAGAGATGGTAGCACTTGCTTATCATTGAACAATGAGAAGACAGAGGTAAATGGATCCATGGCACTTTCTGGCGCACCACTTAGACTACTTCCGATGTCCCAGGCCTATGAGAGATCTTTCCTCAAATGATAAAGTAGATAGCTACTGACAAAAACAGCAAAGATTGTCCTCTGGCTTTTGTGTGCATCTGTGCACACACACTTGTGCACCCACATGAATACACACACACACAGACAGACATATACACACATACGCACACACACATACACACTTATGCTCACACACACAGTTCTTGTGAACCTTCTCCATTTTTTTTGATTTTATTGCTTTCTGCTCCTCTCTTCTTTGTTTCCTCCATTTTGTTTGCTTTAGGTTGGATGTACTCTTTTTTAACTAATCTCTTGAGTTGGATGACAAAATTAGTATTTGGAGATTTTCCTCTTTTAAGGTACAATCACTTAGTACTATAAACATTTTAGCATTATCCTATCTCTTATCTGCATCATGTGGACTTTAGCATATTTTATTTTCACTTTATTATATTCAATAAACGCACACACACATATGTGTGTGTATATCTATCGACCTATCTATTTATCTATCTATATATTCCTCTTGAGTCAGGGTTTTACTATGTAGCTTAGATTATATACAAATTTATAATATTTCTGCCTCAGTTTTCCACGTTACTATTACAAAAGTATGTAACATATGGCTGTACAATATATTTTATACTTATACTTCCATTTGTAAACATGTATTTATACAAAGTACTTTGTAACATCTTAGTATTTAGAAAAATATAGTTTTATATATTTTAGGTTAATTCTTCCAAAAATTAAAACTGTATTTTATGATCCATGATATGTTTTATCTTGATGTAGTCCATGGCTGTTTGGCTTTAAAATGTTTGTGCTGTATTGTTGGACAGTGTTATATAAATGTTAATGGGGGTGATGACAAAGTTCTGTTTCATTCCCAGTCTCTCGCCTTGTTACGGATTGGTCTTCTCATTTCTATCAATTGATGTTTCAGCTGTTTGCTGGTACATATTCAGAATTGCCACGTCATTTTCATGGATTGATCATTGCATCATAACATAATGCTCCTTTATTTCTCTGGTAATTTTCACTGCTCTAACACCTACCTTTTTACATTCACATATCCAAATTTGTTCTCTTTTGATTCATGTTTATGAGATATAAAAGGATATTTTCAATCCTTTGACTTTAAATTATATATAATATGTATTTATATATGTATTTAGAGGCCAAGAAACCAGCAAGGGATGATGAAAGGAAAGAAAAATACCTTAAGGAAAACAGGGAATAGACTCATGTAATCCATGTAATAAGCAAACACAGGTGATGCCGATGGGGAAAGGTGGGAGGCAAGCAGCTGGAGGACTGTGAGGGGTAAGGCTGACGTCACTGGGAGAAGGAATCAAAGGATAACAAGGTGTATTGATCCGCATGTATCACAAAACCTACTTACATTGGTAGGTATGATTCTATTTGAAATCAAGTTTTCTAAAGAAAATATCCAACTGTACCCAATCTTCTATTTAACAATATTGCTAATATATATTTGTATACAAAGTAATGTTCTGAGAGGTGACATATATTCGAGCTTACATAGCATTTCAACCAAAAATGTTAAATTGCTTGAAGATGTGTTAGACCATTGGAAAAGGACTTTGAATTGCTAAGTTTGATGAACTGTCAGCAGATATGCGAGCAAAGGCAGAATTTACCATCAATACAGTCTCTGGTGGCAGATGTGGGTTAATGATGATCTAAAGCCTTGTTTTATGTAATTAAATACAAATAAATTTGTATTTTTCACTTATTACTATATTCACACAATGTGCAATAATTGAATCAGGGAATTAGTGCTTGAATCTGCATAAGTGCTGTTATTTCTCTATTTTAGACTTTCAGACTTTGTCACAAGTTATTTCTAAGTGTGCAATCAATTATTCTGGGTGCTTTATTTTCTGTGCTCTACAAAATTAAAACCATCTTCTCCCTCACTTTATCCCCTCCTGTCAATCTTTCAACCTTTAGTAATCACTATTATATATTCTACTTTAACACATGGGAGGAAACACCCAGGATTTGTCATGGGCAGTGTATTTAATGTAACACAACATCCTCTAGTTCCTTAAAATAACACAACATCCTCTAGTTCCACGAATTCAAGGGGGAGGGCAGTCAAGAATATCAAAATACTTTTGATAGGCCAAGTGAGATGCAGACTGGGATTTACTCTATTCTGGGGTTTGCTGTCTTCTGTTCAGGCTGTAGCATCAAGTGTCTATGTATTTGCTGAGTTATATGCAGCAGACACTTCTCACAAGTGTAGGCCTGGAAAGTTCACATCCAAGTTGCTAGGAGATTTGCTGTTTAGTCTATTCTTGCTCCATGTGCACATGACAGAAGTGGCTTGGAGACGAGCCCTCTTCACAGGAGCCCGTTTTATCCCTGCTCACCTCCAGGAGATCACACTTCTTAATGACACATAAGGTATCAAGTTCCAACATTTCAACGACATGGTGACGCCAGTCTTCTTACAGGAGCAGGTCACACTATAGGAAGTAGATACATTGGTTTGATAGCACCTCTATAAAAATCATCATATATTAAAAGTAAAGAAAATGCCTCATTTTATACTGATTAAACAGACAGAGTCTGAAATTAAAGTCACATTGGGGCTGGAGTCAAGCCTTAGGCTCCTGTATAAGATCTGTCGTTGCCTCTTCCAGAAAGGAGCTGGATGCAGTGATAGCAGTCTCTGGCTTGTAGCCTCAAGCTCTAGACCACCCTCATTTCAACGTGTTGTGGAATCTCTCTCCACTTGCACAGACACCCGTGATGGCGTTGTCTTCCTAGACACATGATCCAGGTTTATCTACTCATGCCAAATTCTTAGGCAGCAGTGACATGGTTAGAGTGTTAAGAATGCTTTTTTAAAAATTTTTTTTGGCTAAAGTCATCTTTTTACATAACAATAAAGAAATAGAATATAGTAATTAATTTTTTTACTAAGTAACCTGAATAGTAAAGAAATAATTCCTGTTTCCTCAAAATTCTGAAAGACAATGTGATGCCAATTGTGACAAGAACCTTGTACACCTAAAATAAAATATTTATGATGCTTGTGACATACGTTACGGCTGACCTGTCTCAGAAGTGGTTACTTGCATTGCAGACACTTTGGAATTAATTTAAAGGAAAATACTTCAGTGAAATTTCCCTCATTGAAATCAATAAAGAAATTAGAAAAGTAATATCCACACTGCTGAAAAGGCAATAAGTCATCAGTGCGAAACTAGCATCACAGAAGCACCAAGGTCCAGAATGGCTGTAAGGCTACAGCAGGGTGGGAAAGGTCTTTTGTTTTTGTTTCTTTTACAGTGATGCAGGTCTCCCTTTCCTCCTCATCTTGACAATAAATTTTACCGAATGCTTTCAGAGAATGTGTCTCTTTATGACAAAACTGAGTCTGCTCAAACATGAGTATGATTTCTTACTTACCGAATTGCCTAAGCATGACAAGAACAGGAAGGAACAGACTGAGAAAAACACACAGAAATTCCCATGGGTCCGATGGGAACAGCAGACCAAAGCTCAGTTCAAATCATCCTGCATGAACACACTCTGAGTATCAAGCTGCCTCATGGATGTGTGGACTCCAGCAGCATGTTAGGTAGGAGATAGACGTAACTACACAGGGTCAGAGAAGGAGTACAATGCCAAGAGCCGGGAACTATCAGTCAAACCCCAAAACCTCTCCAAGCTGAAGTTGAGCCCACCCTCAACCTTCTCTTTTTGCCTATCTGAGAATCCTTGGGAAAACCAAATTAGCAAGTTGTCTAATGACTAAGAAAATGGAAAAGACAGCAAAAAAAAAAAAAAAAAGCAGAAAACAAAAAAACTCAACATAGACGGTCCCCACGTTTTTATGGAATTTCAACCAAGTCTGAGCTATTCTAGACTTGATATATTTATATTTTGTGCAAGTTACATTTTAATGTTTAAAAAGTGAGTTTTCTAGTATTAACTAGAAGTACCCTCAAATCTCTAAGATCCTCTGAACGAGAACAGAGACTATTTAAGAGTCCTAAAAGGAGCTGTTAAAATGAACGATTAACCCTCTCGACTTCAGACATCCTGTAAATGATGGACAGCTGTAATGTGCAGATAATGCCATCTGTGTATAAATCTACTTTCTTTATAACGGGGAGCCCACCAGGGATGACCCCGCGTGAGAAGTGTATAGCCAACTAAAACTCGTTATTACAGTCAGCTGGGACTATGCTCAGGTATTTGGGGATCTATTTGGGGATCCAAGGATAATATCAATTGTCTCAAAGCATGGGGTTTTGAAGGCAAAATCCACATCCTGGCATCTCACTCAGCAGCTGCCGTCAGGAAGGGGGTGCTCCCATCTAACTGGCATTTTAACAGGACCGTAAGATAAGCAGATAGCTGAAGAGGGGTTTGCACAAGCAGGCAGTTTACCGGAAGCTGAGATAAGTTGGCTGGGGCATCTTGACCTCAGGTTCCTAGAATAGAGTTGGGTGATTTTCCATGAGGCCTCCCATCAAGGAGATCAAATTCGAGTCAAGCTTAAAATGGCCTCAGCAAGAATACAGGATGAGGAACCCCTGCACCGTCTTGCCATGTTACATCTTCCCCCATCCCCTCAGTCAGTCCATTGATATAGGAGACAATTCTATGGATGAAGAAGCTTGGCATTTGGGGTCACGTTTTACCACAACCCTGCTCTCTACCCCTTTCACAGAACTTTCACAGAGAACATGTATGTCCCTCTGTGAGGAAAAAGAAATGCATAGGGCTTATCTACCCGTAACGTCATTATATTCGCTGTGCGTGATGAAATAGACACC
Source organism: Microtus ochrogaster (assembly GCF_000317375.1). NCBI lineage: Eukaryota > Metazoa > Chordata > Mammalia > Rodentia > Cricetidae > Microtus > Microtus ochrogaster. Next base: position 6,895,346 of record NC_022025.1, on the reverse strand, counting down.
GACAATGTCAAAGCACTTCAGGATAACTGAATAACGAGAAGGGGAAGAAAGAGAGCCTTCCTTCCGTTGAGAACGGAACCAACAGGCTGGGAGTGTGTTTTCGTCTCAGAGTAGGCAGAGGGAATCTTCGCCGCAGACCTCTGCGACCCGCAGCCCACACATTTTGCTGGGTGAAACCGTGCATGGAAAGAATCTGTAGCAACGTATATAGAAGCCTTAAAAGAGTCTCTCCACGCAGCAGAAATTAGCAGTCAAAATAAGCTTCCCTGGTGATTTGTGTGGTTGGGGAACACAGCTGCCCACCGTGCCAACTAAGCCAGGAAAGGTGGGGCAGCTGCTTAACGCCAAGACAGAAAAAAAAGAGGAATTCGGTTCTGGGGCGACAGGAGGATTAGCTGGTGATGATCCCAGTTGCGTTCAGGACCACCCACAATTCAATTCAAACAGACATTTAAAGGGCAGCATTTGTGTGCCAGGCTATTTATAAAACAAGAAGTAATCCACTAATCTAATACACCATTCATGGAACAATTATAAATATAGCAATACTACCAACCTTATTTTTAGAAAGATGAGTTTAAAAATCTTCTGTGGGCTTTAAATTGCTTAGACGGCAGTGCATTTTATTATGTCAATGACTCATAAAACATTCAGAGTGTTTTCTGTAAAGATATACTTAATAGTGAGCATGTGGTATAGGAACAATGATGCCTCGGTGTCTGCCTGCAAGCCACTGATGTTAGCCGTGTGTGTGTGTGTGTGTGTGTGTGTGTGTGTGTGTGTGTGTGTGTAATATTTACCTTCCCTTCCATTTTACAACTAATAATGTGCCTTTTAAAGGAAGAAAAGTCTCTTTTCCCAAAGATCAAAATTCTAAACACAAAAATGGAAAATACATCAAGCCATATAAGGGATGGGTCTGATTTTGGATTTTGTGCCCTTACTTACTATTCCCTTAACTCTTTCTTGTTCATAAGACAAAGTCTTCCATTGAGTAAATCCTGTGTTCCCACAGCTCCTCTTTAGCCACATCTCCACTGACTTTGGTAAATAATGTTTCAGTGCCAATAGTGTCAGTTTTCTAAAATTCCAGTGTGGCTTTTCAGCGGAAGTGTTTTCAGCCAGTAACAGTTTAGTCTGCAGAGTGTGATCTACTTCTCCAATTCTGTCAATTTTTTTAAAGATTCAGCTCATGCTTCACATTATTTGGTCAACTACTATTTAATAGCTTAACAAAAAAAAATCTCATGGCTATGCATATTCCTATGGAAGCTGTATCACACTTTATTATAAATTATGAATAACCCTTATCCATAATATCAAGATTTTTAAGACAATGATGCATTGCTCAAATTAATTTCTTTATTCTTCAGTCTTACTATGCTGATTACTAGTGATCCGCATTATCTATTTCTTTCATTTATGAGAATGCCGTGAGTCAATGAGCCAATGTCTCATGTTATTGTTCAAGGAATGAATTTTTGTCTCTCGGCCCACCACAGCCTGCTTTTGTGATCAGAATGTGAAGCAGAAAAATAGATTCTTGACTTCTTAGATAGAGTTTTAATTAAAAAAATGGATACAATATATTCTGATCATGATTCCCCTTCCCGAATTCCCAGATTTCAACCACCAGACCCACCCAACTCCATACAAGTTCTTCAAAAAACAAACAACAAAGACACACACGTAATTAAAAAAACAAAAAATACAAGAAACACATGCTTGTACACACATACACCACACAACCCATAAGATGAGAAAACTTGTTTAAATATAAACTAGTCCCAAACGTTTTTTTTTGTTCAATTGGTCACATTTCCTTATGCCAACACCCCATTTAAAAATAGAAATCAAAGCTCATTATACCCAATACCCAGGAGAGAGAAAGAGTGGACAATTGAGGTTTTATTTGTGTGGCTGCTGCTTTATTGTAGAGACTACTGCGCTTTGTCGCCCCAGTACAGAAAGTATGTCACTATCATCTTGCCTTTGTTTCTGAAACATCTTTTCCTTTCGTAAAAATTTTGTATTTTTTGGAATAGTCAAAACAATCCAGTTATCTACAGAAAACAGCTCATATGCACATCTAATCCCACCCTCGGATAGGCAACTTAACATCCGTACTTTCATAAAGGCTTCTTTGTGTTTTATATGTGATTTTAGAAGTGTTTTGTTTATGATGTTGAGTTTTCAAGTGTTATTGAACATATTTAATTCATATATTTTAATCTTTTTTGAAATTTTTATGAATCTGGGAATATAAAAGAAGTCTAATTTCTAGAAAGTGTCAAATATGAAAAGGCATGAAGATATTCTTCCCCTCCACTTAAAGATAGAATGTAACGTAAATACTACCAGCCTGAGGGTCTTCAGGCCTTTTCTTAATAAACAAGTCAAATAATAATCTCCGTGCCCCAAATGGTGACATTATATCATTATATACATGCACAAACACCCAAACCATTCTGGTAAACCTTCTTAGGCATATTTTCTCTCTCTCCCTTCCTCTCTGTTTTTCTCTCTGCCTTACTCCTAAGTCCCCTGTTCCCTCTTTAAAAACACACATTCTACCTAGAGATCGGTTCAGCTCATCTATGAAAAATTTTGTTATTTCTCTGTGGTTACTTTCAAAATGACCTTTCTTGAAGGACAATTTTATTTAGTAAAGCAGAGCGTACACACCTTTTCAAAATCTAGGCCATGACAAACAGGTTACCATAAGCAAATGGTTTAAACATATTGCAAGGGCTTGTTAAAATGAGTAGAGAATTTTTTTGTTATATCTTTCTGTGTTCTTTTCTCTTTAAGATTATGAAAACCAGGGTCTTCATATAGATTGTCACTATATTTTCAAATATTAATCAATACTTAATTTCTAAAGAACTCCTTTGCTAAGGTCATATTAAGATAGATATAATGTTAATAGAAATTATTAATTTAACTTTTTTTGGAATTTTATTATAAATAGCTTTCTAAATATATATAACACCAAGTTGAATGTACTTTTGAGAAAGACACTCACAGCTCATTTTTTTGTTTGTGTGTTTTGACAGTCAATCACCATCTATTACTCTTTTTTTTTATTGAAGAAAAAAAAATTTCCGCCTCCTCCCAGCCTCCCATTTCCCTCCCCCTCCTCCCACTCCTCTCCCCCTCCCCCCACTCCTCTCCCCCTCCCTCTCCAGTCTGAAGAGCAGTCAGCACTGGGTCTTGATCCTAATTCATGTTCTGGCTTTGTGGGAGCCTAGCCAGTTTGGATGTTCACCTTCCTATTACTCTTTAAAGTTCAAATCTGTTTTCTCCATAGTGTTTCAAATTAAAAAATTATGAACCTATCCCACAAAAGTATATATCCCTTATACTTTTTTTGTTTTCTGAATTATATTTACATTCTTGTGATATAATTTTATAGCTGAGGAACATGAGATCAAATGTCATATATACAATACAATCTAGTCGAAGCAAATTCTTCTACCCTAGAGAAACACCTGTTGGCAGCCGGTCTGAGTTTCTTCCTTTACACCCCATCTTTCAAATAAAGCTAGAATATTTCCAAGGTTACATGATATGATACCACTGAGCTAGCTTTGTGCCAACAACGTTAAATGTATGTTGTCAAGAAAAAAGAAATGAATATTGTATTATTAAGAGTAGGATGTACAGCAAATAGACCTGTCCTATTTGTAACAAATAAAAAGATGCTCCAAGATGTGGAACACTTCATATTTTATACACCAACAGGAAGAAATTCAATAGATTCAATTAACAGTTTTACTACAGATTGGCACTATCATATTTATAATAAACTTTCTAAATAATACCTAGAACATCCTTTTCATCCTTTTTAGACCAAAAGAAAAGAAATTAAATATGTTGAAACTTTCTCATGAACTCATAAAATGAGACGCACACATTAAGTTGATGATTTTAAAATTATTCTCTGTTGGAGAGATAGCACAGTGGTTAAAAGCACTGACTGCTCTTCCAGAAGACCCAGATTCAATTCCCAGCACTCATATGTCAACTCAGAACTGTCTGTAAGTGTAATATCTGACACCTGCACACAGACAGACAGACATGCAGACAAAATACTAATTCACATAAAATGAAAATAAATAAATTACCTTTTCTTTAAAAATGGAGTTGGGGCTTTAGCTCAATGAAAGAGCACTTGTCTAGAGAGTAGAAGACCCTAGGTTTGGTCCTCAGCTCTGAAAAAAAATTATTCTCCTGTTTTCTGTTTTTTTTTTTTTTTTTATCCAAAGCTCCAAACACTGACATCAGAAAGACAACAGTTATAAAAGAAGATAACAAATATTTTAATTACCTTGGGAAATTTTGATAATATCTAAATATTCTCCATTAATACAAAAGTGATTTACTGTAATTTGGACTGAAGTGAAGTTTCAGTTCTGAGTAAGTTTTCAATGACAGGTTTTAATCTGATCCCTGTATTAAAGTTCATTTCTCTCCATCACTTCTACTTTAAAACTAGAACTTTTTCCAAAGTTCCCAACCAGGGGGGCTAACTGCTTAGGGAGAAGGAACTGTGGCCTCACAAAAATGTTTGGAGCTTTAAATTTTATAAAACAGAGAAAATTTATTAAAGAAATTGATTCTAATTTAAAAATTTCAAATTTTTTTCCTTTTTAATATTTTATATACACGTGTCAGTGTGTATGGCATTGACAGTGGCCCTACAGTTTTAACAGTTATTCTATGATGACCTTTCACTAGCTAAAAAATATTCCCAAATATTTCAGCAGCATAAAGGACATATAATTCATGTGGAAAATCAAACACTGGTTCTTCAAGTGTCATCCTCATTCACTGAATTAGAAACAGCCTCGCTATCAAACTTTCAGAAGAGTACACACAAAGAAAGTTGTCTCTGGACACTTACGGAGATAAGCAGGTTTGATGGAAAGGGTATTATCCAAAACTTACTGACTGTTTCAATAAATGAAAACAACATAAGGCATTGCTTTGCATTATATTCTCCTATGGAATCTGTGATATCTACTTTTCAATGCACTGTTGATAATTGTGGTTTGGAGATATTTAAGTCCTCAATGTATTTAGGTCTATTCATGAAAGCTTAATCCAAGTTCTTTAACTTTAGTATCAAGAATTAATCACAAGCTCTTGTCTAGATTTAACTAAATACCTATGATATTTGTCTTTAGTTTAACAGTCCTCAAAGCAATGCTGAGATATGACAGCTAGTTTTGAGAAGTAATTAGTTTTTTGTGAATGTGAAAACATCAAAGAATATAGTTACTTTTTATAGTATTTATAGGCATGTGGTATATAGGGCGGTAGGTGCAGGCCTTAAGATGGAAAGATCCACATTTATTCTGCTATTCCTAAAGGCTAACTACAATCTTTGTCCATTGAGCTCTCTTTAGTATATTCAAAAAATTCTATTATGTGCCATCCTGATCTGAAAGAAACAGAAAACTTTGAAGTGGGTGGGCTGCTTCAAACACATAGTATTGTAAACATTTCCTCAGGGAACACACTTCATAGATGGCACATTAAATTCTTGATCTTTAAAACATGTATTTATTGAATATTTTACCAGACAGCACATATTACTTTTTAACTATGTTTTAAATCAATTAAGTATACTATCTCCAAGTTATGTGTCACGTTGTTAGATAACTAAAGCATAGTATGATATACTTTGTGTCAGTCAGTGGCCCATATCTGTGGTTATGATATACAGATATTTGATATACATGAGTTCACAGGGAGCTATGCCAAGAAATATTTGCCAGAAAAAAAAGGGTATTTGAAAGGGGATGAAATCTAATACATAACAAAATAATTCATGTTATAATAATATATATTTAACCTCATGCAGACATTCAGGTGTCTTTTTCTGATTTAAAAGTAATAAAACTTTGCCATGACCCCATAAAATATTTTGATAGAGATTTCTTGCAATTTATTGAATTATGTAGTTTTATAGTAGATTCAGAAATGGCTCGTTGTCTTCACTTGATCATTTTATTGTGGAGCATACAAAGAATTTAGCACAGATACTTTATAAATTATTTTAAATAAAATATTTTACACCTTAGTTCATGTAAATAGTTACACATATAAAAAACATTTTACTATACATCTCTCTAAAAAAATAGAGAGGGTTAGTTAACAGGACTAAGACAACTCAACTTTTAAGTAAGTTATTAAACAGAACCCTTTGATCATTTGGTAAGCCTGAACAATTTAGGTTCAATGTTCATTCAGTTGATGAATGTTCCAATTCATGATTTTGGAAAGCTGATCAATTTGGAGGTGGAGTCAGAAATGATGCTCTAGTTTTGTATATTCTGAAAACTGATGTCAGATATCACAGACAGTCTGCAGTTCTCAACCCACTTCCACCCACGACCCCCATTTTCAGCCTCTCCACCCTCCTCTCCCCACTCCACTCTGCATTTGTTCTTTCTTTCCTTTTTCTTCTTTCCCAGGCGAATCCATTCATATAAACCCACTAGTGTTTATACGAATATGCGTATTTTATGAAGAATCAATTGATCTCTTGAAAATGCAGCTCTTTATATAAACTAGCTTCTTTCTTTGATTGGTCCCAATGGTCATGGAACTCTGATGCAGGATGCCCCAGAAAGACTATGTTAAGTATACACAGATTCTTAGGCAAACCTCCTACTTAACTATGTCACATTTAGGCCACCACTTTCATTCTGCATATACACACCTTAACAATAGTTTACAACAGTGGCTAAGGCACATCTCTAGAATGATCTTCCTCTTCTGGTCTTCATGCTATGGCAATTGAACTTTACTAGTTGACATAAAGAATTTACAAAAAGCAAAAGGAACTCTTTTAGTGAACATCAGTAAAAAATGGTGAAAGCCAAGAAATAAAAACATATCAGGTTGATTTTTTCATGTTGAGGAAACTATCAAAGGACTAACATTTAATTTGATTATCTATCTTCTTCCAAAACTGAAATTAATGCCCAGACAGTAACAACTTCCAGATGCAAGCACTGAAGTTGAAGATACTCCTGACAATGATGCACACGCACCATCCTGGGTGGTGATGCAAAGGAATGAGTCTACCTGCTTTGTGCTTCATTTGTAGTTGAAAGCTGTGCAACTGAGGATGTGTGTCCTGTTCCTGACTTTAATGATGATGTAGTCTTTTTCTTTTTCTGAATAACTCCCACAGAAAGACATCAGATAAACTGGTTTTGTCATGCAACCAAATGCATTCACTGTTGAGGTAAAGTCCATTTACAATACACAAACAAACTTCTCACAGTTAATGCAAAATTATTTTGTTCTGAAGAATAGCATACAACTATACTTATAACAACTTTATATATATATATATATACACATATATTAAGTATTTTAATTACATATTAAAAAGAATGAGTCCTCAGTGTATTGTATTTTAGACTACATTTTCCCCATTTGACCTGCAAAAATTTGGGCAGTGCTAGAAAAATGAATTTTCTCGTATACAGGATCTATAAATTAAGATAAGCAACATACTGGGAGAAAATATTTGCAGATTATAAGTTTACACACCTATAATCTTAGACTCAGGGGGCCAGGGAAGAGGCATCAATGCCAATGTGATCATTATAGGTTGACAAGGCTTTAAAAATATATATAATATTTCAAGTTATGTGGTTAATTATAAAAATATCCTTTTCCCCAAAAAATAAAAAAAAAACAATTAGAGTCGACATACAAACTGTTCTATTGCTGTGAAGAGACACCATGACCATTATGGCTTCTATAGAAGAAAGCATTTAATTGGGGTTTGCTTACAGTTTCTGAGGCTTAGTCCCTTATCACCATGGCAGGGAGCGTATTGCTTGAGAAGTAATTGAGAATTCTCCATTCAGATCCAGGCAGCAGGAAGAGACATGGGGCCTGGCTTAAGCTTTCACATCTTCAAGTTGCCTGTCCCCCATGACTTGCACTTCCTCCAACAAAGCCACACCTACTACTCTTTCCCAAGTAGTTCCATTCTCTGATGACTAAACATTCAAATATGTGAACCTACAGGGAACATTCTTATTTAAAATACCATAGCATCTAGCCATTATCTAGTATATTTTGGTATGCTCCTGAAACACAAAAAATGTATAGATAATAAGGAAATATTAAGCAATTATAGCTTAAAATGGTAAAACAATGTGCCATACTATTATAAATTGACAGTAACCTGGGAAATATACAGAACATCTGAACATCTGAACACTTTGCATTACCTTAACAGCTTTCTCTGTATATATACTAAGGCTATTTTGAAAACTGAGTAAAGTTATTGTAGTGTACAGAAAGCTACCTATGCCTGCATTTAGAGGAAAGGCTAATCCAAGAAGTAATTACAATGTCTTCATGAAGAAATATACACACAATGAGATGACAGAAAGACGATAATGCCGCCAGAGAGTTTTGTGGTCTGTGTGTCTTGTGTGCGTGTGTGTGTGCATGCTCTGTATTGTGGGAGATAATGAGAAATGTTACTAGGACAACCAAAAAGCTCACAGTCATTGTGGTTCTTTTGTATCCTGATCAGAATTCAGGATCTTATCTTTATGAGTCTGAAATAATTCAAAACTTTTGACAGCACATCTATGTGTCTTAGGGCTGTTATATTAATATAAAGATGAAGCACCATGACAAATGCAACTTGAGTAGGAAAAAGGTTATTTGGCTTATGCTTCCTTATCACTGTTCATCATTATTCACTTTATAAAAGGCTCCTTACTTTCAGTGGTTGTCTTTGTGGGTATTTTTAATAAGAGTATTCATGGATTCTTTCTTATAATTGCTACCTTATTTGACAAAAAGATAATTCACTTACTTAGCAATTCATCTACCCAGTATTTGTACTTTTTTAGAACCCAGGACCACCAGCCCTCCCATATTGATCAAAAATTTTAAAAATGCCCTAAGGGCTTATCTACAGCCCAGTTTTATGGAAGAATTTTCTCAATTGTGGCTCCATCCTCTCTGATGATTTCAGCTTGTATTAAATTGACACAAAACTAGCCAGGACAGGATGTGACTTCATTTTTGACAAGATATTTTCAAATATTTTTATAGAACAGATTTGAAGACACAAATTTTAATGTGACTGAGTTAGCTCCTAGAAGTTTGGTGCTCATCCAGCTAATAAGTCTACATTTGACACAAATAACACAAAAGCAATAAAATATCTACGTCTTTGATAATATAAAAGATGAAGCAGGTTGAAGGAATTGTTTCACTGGGAGGTAGACTTTGGGGTTCTAAAAATCCCATGCCAGGCCTGGACTTTCTCACTTCCTGCTGCCTGAAAATCAGGATATAAAGTGGCCATCTATTTGTCCATCACCACGTGGACTGCCATAACCCTGACAATGGACTAAGCCTCTGAAACTGCAAGCAAACCCCCAATTAAATACTTTATTTTATAAGATTTGCTTTGCTCGTGGTGTTTCTTCACAGCACTAGAATAGTGACTAAGATAGACTTGTGGTACCAGGAGTGGGGTTTTGTTATCACAGGCCTTACCAAGCTGCTTGTTGGAAAAAATGTGGACTTGGATATTTTGAACATGAAATACGGCTTTCCACTTTAAAGAGGGCTTAATGGGCCACTATAGTGGAAGCAAAGAAAACAATTGTGCTGACTGTTATATAGAAAGCAGGGCCCTTGTCAGGAAGCTTCAGGTAGGAAGACTATTGGCAAATGGCCTAAAGACCATTCTGGTGATATTTTGACAAAGAATGTGGCTGGTTTTTGCTCTTTCCCTAAAAATCTGCATGAGGCTAAAATGAAGAGTTTTGAATTGATAGTTTTGGCAGAGGGAATTTCAAGACAGTCTAGTATTGGTTGTGTCATGTGATTGTGTCAGTCTTCTACTTCCCTTCCTTAAATTCTTCTCCTGCTTCCTGGTTCATTTCTTCCGGTTTCTTCTCCATTCATAATGACTGCTTTGTTAAAAAGAAAATTCCTCTAATAACTTCGTTGTGCCTAGTGATGCACTGATTGAATTGAAAATCAAATTTATTAAATGAATAGGGTTTCCATTAACTAAGATAGACAAGACAGAAAGATGAGGGTTGATGAGAGTAGCATGTTCACTGTAGCAGAATTCAAGTGTGGGATATTATCAATATGAGGAAGAATCAGTCAGTCAGCGTGTGAGCCTGCTGCCTACTGCTAGGTCAGGCATTTTAAACTTAGAGTCACCACAATGTGTGATGTAATTTAAGCAAGCAACTGAAATACAATGCCAAGAAAGAACATAGAAGCACTTTGTTTTTGTGTTATTGTTTTTGTTTGCTTATTTTTTTTTCTCATTTTAATTTTCTTAATCTTAAAATTGGGCTCACAAATACCTAGATGATTAAGGAAAAGGAAACCTAGGATGTAAGTTTAAACAAAGTAGCCAGGAACACAGAGAAAAACTGAGAGAATGTCCTGTCTTCAAAATTAAGAAGATAAAGTGATTCGAATAAATGAGAATGGTCAAAGTTATTTTTTTCACTTTATTTATTTGAAGATGTAATTATTGCTGATAAGAAATAGGACAAAAGCAGATCAAGTAGCAGCTGACGTGCAGAGTGCTAATTTTAAGTCCATGCTACCAAAGGTTTCAAAGTTAAAGAAGTTCTTTTTGATAAAAATAACAGTTAAGTTAGCAAACTAATGCAATCAACAGATTTGAAATATATGTGTGTGTGTGTGTGTGTGTGTGTGTTTTGAGTTTATTTGAGCAAATTTGTTTAAACTTGAAAGAGGATACTGAAATGACTGTGAACACAACAGGTGTCTTTAATTTGCCTACATTTTCCTCTGTGATTTGCTGTGAGGAGAAGAGTAAACTCATACTCATTTGCTATTTGGTGAAATGATCTTGTTATACAGCAGAAATAATTATTATCATTTATAATGGATTCAATTGTAATCTTCATAGCTTTTTGATAGATCTGTTCCAATGTTTTGTATAAGGATATTAAATAGTTCATTGTTTCACAAATATTTTAACTTAAAAAGGCACGAACCTTCATATTATTAACATCAAAACAAAAAATATAAAATTTTTGTGACTTGATTTGGCTAGGATCATCCAAACAGAACTATACAGCTCTCCCCTTTTTATAAATACTTTTAAATTTATATAAGTGTTAGGGAGTAAGTTAAGTATTATGTTCATAAGAAAATGTTATGAAAGTTTTTGTGGGTTCATAAGTCAGTTACAGAAATAGAAATATATAATTTTGTAAGATTTAAGATAAAATACCTATTAGTAAATTAAAAGTATTCCAGGCATTTCATGTCTGCATGAAATCATACAGTAAGCATTCAAATATCATTAAATTTACACTAAAATAAAGATATTAAACACATATGTATCCTATTGTATATGTTTTACTACATTAAAGAATTAATATCACAAATTTTACTAATATAATATTATCTGAACTTCCTTCATTAAATAATTATTTGATTTTATAAAATAAACCTAATTGTTCATGATAAAAGATTAAGTGCAGAACTAAAAATTAACATGATTTTTATTGTTTTTGTAAATGATTAAATTTTAAATTTATTTATTATTATATATATAAGGGGTTCATGTGGAGTTGCATGTGTGATGCATATGGGGTGCATGTGTGCCCCCTCACATGTATGGAGGTCAGAGGACCTCTTTGAAGAGTCAGTTATTTTCTTTCTACCTTAATATAGGTCCTGAGGGTCAAACTCCCTTCTCCAGGTTTGCATGGATAATGCCTTTCTTTACCCACTGTGAAATCTCACCTGCCCTAAACTTCAATTTCTATAAAACTCTCCAATCTTCATTTCTCTGAATGTAGCATAAGCCTCAATATTCTCACCAAAGAAGAATGTTCCATATAAAATTGCACAAAATAAAAATTTACAAGTCCTGCAAATCAAGTTACATTTTAACCCCTGTAGTCCCCAGTCCCATCTGGAATTTATAGAATTATTTAAACCAAATTGCAATAAAATATGGAAACATTACTCAAAAGAACAAATTTAGAGCATTTATTACAGAATTTGGGGATTAATGTTAACTGGATTAATCCATAAGCCTAGTTTAAAAAGTTAATACTTCTTTCTAAAACCACTACTTCAGGGTTTATATGAAAAGAAATGATTCTCATGTCATATGCAGAGATATTTTGGCTGCTGTCTCTGCAAGTTTACATCAAGTGTAGTAGAATGTTACTTTAACTATGTAAAGATATGTTACATTTGTTTAGGATGTCGACTACTACTGTAACTAGGCAAAGATGTGGTACGTTTCTTTATGCTGCATTTGTTTCATGATGTAAAAATGTGTTTCCTTTCCTAAGGCATCTGATTGGTCTAATAAAAAGCTGAATGGCCAATAGCTAGGAGAAGAGGTATAGACAGGGCTGGTGAGCAGAGAGGAGAAATCAAATCATGAGAGAGAAAAGAATAAAGGAGAAAGAGAGGGAGATACCTGGGGGCTGGCCAGTTAGGCAGCTGCCAGCCAGTCAGACACAGAGCTGAACAACAGAAAGAGAGGTAAAAAGCCCCAAGGCAAAATACAGATGAAACAAAACAGGTTCAATTAAATTATAAGATCCATCTGTTTTTATTCTAATACCAGGCTGTTTTCAGTATTGTAACACTGTAGTAGAGTTTAAAGTCAGGGACTGTGATGCCTCCAGAATTCTTTTATTGAACAGGATTGTTTTGGCTATCCTGGGTTTTTGTTTTTCCATATGAAGTTGAGTACCTTTATTTCGAGGTCTGTGGAAAATTTTGCTGGGATTTTTGATGGGCATTGCATTGAATCTGTAGCTTGCTTTTGGTAAGATTTCCATTTTTACTATATTAATTCTACCTACCCAAGAGCATGGGAAATCTTTCCACTTTCTGGTGTCTTCTTCAATTTCTTTCTTCAAAAGTTTAAAGTTTTTGTCATACAAGTCCTCCACTGGTTTGGTTAGAGTTACTCCGAGATATTTTATGCTGTTTTGGGGTATTGTGAAGGGTGATCCTTCTCTGATTTCTTTCTCAGCCCTTTTATCATCTGTGTACAGGAGGGCTACTGATTTTTTTGAGTTAATCTTGTACCCTGCTACTTTACTGAAAGTGTTTATGAGTTGTAGAAGTTCCTTGGTAGAATTTTTGGGGTCTCTTATGTAAACTATCATATCATCAGCAAATAGTGAGAGTTTGACTTCTATTTTACTTTGTAGTCCCTTGATCTCTTTTTGGTGTCTTGTTGATCTAGCTAGGACCTCAGGCACTATGTTGAATAGATATGGAGAGAGTGGACAACATTATCTTGTTCCTGATTTCAGTGAGATTCTGTGAGTTTCTCTTCATTTAGTTTGATGTTGGCTGTTGGCTTGCTGTATATTGCCTTTATTATTTTTAGGTATGTTCCTTGTATCCCTGAACCAAATTAAAGACCCAGATTTCCACACATCTTCAAAAACCTGATTATTCACAAAAAAGCAAAAAATATCAAATAGAAAAAAAACCATATTTAACAAATGGTGCTGGCATAACTGGATATCAACTTGTAGAAGAATGAAAATAGACCCATATCTATCACTATGCACAAAAGTCAAGTCTTAATGGATCAAAGACCTCAACATAAAGCTGGCCACACTGAACCTTATAGAAGAGAAAGTGAGCAGTACACTTGAACACATTGACATAGAAGACCACTTCCTAAATATAACTCCAGTAGCATAGAAACTTAAGAAACAATTAATAAATGTGACCTTCAGAAACTGAAAAGCTATAAAGCAAAGGACATGGTCAACAAGACAAAAACAACAGCCTACAGAATGGGAAAAGATATTCACTGATTTCACATCAGACAGAGGTCTGATCTCCAAAATATACAAAAAACTCCAGAAATTGGTCATCAACAGAACAAATAATCCAATTTACAAAATGGAGTACAGGCCTAAACAGAGAACTCTCAACAGAGGAATCTAAAATGGCCAAAAGACACTTATGGAAATGCTCAACATCCTTAATCAGAGAAATGCATCAAGATCAAAAACACTGATGACAAGTTATGCTGGAGAGGTTGTGCAGTAATGGGAACACTCCTGCAATGCTAGTGGGAATGCAAGCTGGTACAGACTCTTTGGATGTCAGTGTGGTGATTTCTCATAAAATTAGGAAACAACCTTCCTCAAGACCCTGTAATACCACTTTGGGGTATATATTCAAAGGATGCTCAATCGTGCCACAAGGACATATGATCAATTATGTTCATAGCCTCTTTGTTTTTTCATAGCCAGAACTTGCAAACAACCTAAATACCTTTCAACCGAAAAATGGATAAGGAAATGTGGTACACAATGGAGTACTACACAGTGGAAAAAAAAGAAAAAAACAACATCTTGAAATTTGCAGGCAAATGGATGAATCTAGAAAACACTATTTTGAGTGAGGTAACCCAGACCCAGAAAGCCACTTATCACATGTACTCACTCATAAGTGGTTTTAAACCATAAAACAATGAAAACCAGCCCACAAATCACAATCCGAGAGAACCTAGACAACAACCCTAAGAGAGATATACATGGATCTAATATACATGGGTAGTAGAAAAAGACAAGATCTGAGTAAACTGGGAGCATGGGGACCTTGGAAGAGGGTGGAAGGGGAGGGGAGAAGCAGGGAGAGGAACAGAGAAAAATGTAGAGCTCAACAAAAATTATAAAATCTAGACGGACAAGAATACTATAAGGCTGATCATTCATGACAAATAATAAGTCTCCGTGTCATGATTTAAGAGCTGGTTCGTTCCCCAAAAGAAGGCCTGCTACAATCAGTGAAATTTATCAACAGAGACCAACCTGTAGTTCTCAGAATGAAACTACTCCAGCTAGCTCTGAGTCTCTGGGCAACTTCAGTTTCCATTTGACCAGTTTGCCATTTAGAAACAGAAGTAGAAGAGCTATTGTGTTTTCAAAATATAAAATTTAGGTATTGAATTATATTAGTTTTGCAGACAAAAAACATAAACCCCAATATACAAATGCCTTCTTTTAGAACCTCTTGAATAGCACATTTCTGTTGCATCTATAAAATATTCTTTTTAGAAATACAATAGCATAAATGTGGATGTCACTAGAGTTTTATTGCCATATCCAAGGTAAAATAGTGACCTGCAAATCAGGTCAGATTTCCTTGTACTATGTAATTCTATAAAATACCCATCTGGAAGAATAAGTTTTATTCTGCAATTCAGAAATTGCATCATGTTTCTGAAGAGGCAAAAAAAAAATTTCACTTTGCTACACGTTTACAAAGTTTTGAATCATTGAAACCCAACAGAAGGCTGTTGAAGGGCAAGAAGAAAGTTTTCAAGCTCTGGGATGTAAATGGAGGGGAGAATGGCTGCTTTTCCAATCAGACTAAATGGCTTGGCAGGGCTCATATTTCATGCAGGAGAGTTATCTGAAGCAACAGCTCCCTGATTAGAGTAGCAGTGATAAATCAGCTGGCATTGCTCTCAGGAGCAGCCTGGCTGCAGCGGCTCAAACAAAGGGAAACTCTCCACAGGCTGAAAGTAGGAGCAAGCGATCCAGTGACTGCAGTGAAGGTGGATGTGGGCTTTTCATTTCTTTTTCTTGTCCTATGTATTTTAATTCCCACCCCCAGAAGGTTTCAACAAAGGACTTAAAGTTTCCACAAACACACTGTGTTATTTGATTTTAAATATTTATAAATTATTGTTTCTAATATAAGTAATCAGCAGCCCAGATCGTTATCCTTTGAAAAGTGTTTCCAATAGAATCCAGATGATCCTCTAAGAGTAAATGCAAAGTTTATCTGAACATTGCTACTAAACGGGGGAGGGGGGCATGTAGAGAAAGAAAAGAAAATAGGTCAGATCTATGCAAAGCAACAGAGATAAGATTCAGTATTGGTTGGTGGGACCTGTGTCATTTTCTGGGAAGCTATCTTTTTAATCAACCAAGCAATTACTTTTTAATGTACATATAATTAAGGACAAAGATCATAATACATAGATCAGTTTGATATAATTTTACAGGAGAAAAAAAGATGTTTAGCTAAACTTAAAGATGCTTTTTATTAATATAAAAGGTAAAATTGATCCACCTAATCGAGGTGAGTACTATTATATTTAGAGATATGCACACACACACACATAACGAGAGGATGAGAGAGAGAGAGAGAGAGAGAGAGAGAGAGAGAGAGAGAGAATGAAAAGGGGAAATGATATAATTTTATAATAATCTCAAAAAACCATTTTAAAGGGGAAAAATCAAAATATAGTAACTGTAGGGGGAAGATGATGGGGAAAGAGAGAGAGAGATACAGGAAAGCATCACCCAGGGCATTCTCTGGCCCATCTGTAAGAGCATGGAGAAGCTGAACAAAGAGGGAAATTAGAAGAGCTGGTAAAGCAGACAATCCACCGTGGAGATGAACTAACTCCTTATTCCCAGCAATTGCTTCACTTCATGGTTATTAAATGGAGAACAGTGTTCAGGGTAACACTCTGTTGAGCAAATCTGGGAGACTCAGTAGTTATTGAGTGGGAGCCTTGCAAGGGTCTTTTATACTTCCCCAACCTTCTACTATAATCTGGGTATTTAGTTTCTATTACTGTTTGAATCAGTACTGTACTGACACACTAGTGCTTTCTCGTCAGCTGTGTGTGTGTGGAAAGGCTATGATACTTTCAACAGGCAATTTCTGGCAGAAGTAGGGCAATGGGGAGTGGACTTCTAGGGTCACTAGCCTGTCCTCAATGCAGAATAATAATCTCTGCACGTAGGACTTATGTCTTTTCTTCTGTATATCATGGCCTGAGATTTCTAAAATTACAAGCCACAATAAATCCTTCCTCTTTTAATTTGCTTGTGTCAAATATTTTTGGCAAAATAATATGGTAGTTGATTTTGTTATTATATAAATTAATATCTGAGAATTCTATAGCTTAGCCTTTTATATTTAGTGACAGTGGGTGAAGAGCTTCCCAAAACTCATCAGTAGGTAATCTAGTCTCAGTGGTGCTGGTCATGGGAGTCTCTCCCACTTTTCTGCTCTAGTCATTTAGTTTCTACAACTATTAGGAAGTGAGAGGACTTTTTATTTCATTTCTACCCATAAATTCACTGGTTCTGTCAACAAAGGTTTTATTTGAGAAATCATTTATTTTATTTTAAATTCAATTGAAGAATTGCCACTAAGTTCAGGTTAGTTTGTTCCTTTAATTGTATGTACTAGAGTTTGGAATATTAAGCAGGAATGGATTTTGAAATGTTTAACACATTCAAAACTATGATGAATAAATCATACCCAATTATGTTGAATAAATCATTCCAAGAGATGTCATTAAGGTATATAGTTGGAAATATATAATAAACCATTGAATTGATACAGAATAAAAGAAAGAATATTTTCTTATTTTTATTTTCATATTTAAAAAATATGAAGTTAGTTATAGCTAACTTACATTATATATGTTATATTAGTTATAATAAAAATATGTTAGTTAGAAAGTCATGAAAAATAAGTGCATTTTCAAAATTAAAAGATTGATGAAGACAGATTGTACATAAATGGACACCAAGAAGATGAATTTAAGAGGCAAGGGGAAGGCCAAGCATGAATGATGGTCATCAAATGAGATGGAGATTGAACAATGAAGGAGAACGAACTTTACTAAAGCCGTCAGTCAGGGTACCAATTAAATCTGATGCTGTATCTGTGATGCGTGTGTCATTTGCCAAAGGCACCCTCCTCAGGAAAGAAAAGTCATTTTTTTCATCTTTAGCCTAACTTTATTTGAGAATTAGTGAGATAAGTCAGGAGGAAAAATCTATGGTTTGCAAGGTTGATAATCATTTCTTGATCACCATCATATTAACATGCACCCCACAAAGTTGTCTTTTGGTCTTCATATATCTGTCGTGGCCTAAAAAGCCTTAATCATATCACACACACCTAACAGAAATTAAAATGGATAATTCTTATTGTCAGTACATTATAGGTATCTCAGGATAATTCTCTAAGAAGGCGATACTTTAAGATAAAGTGTCAAATGGTTAACTAAGAAAAACGCAAAAATACATGGAATTTTGTAACATGTACATACCTATAGCATGTTAAGTTATATTGTAACATATACAGTTGATAGCTTACTATCGAACCTGCTGAGATGAAGATGCTGCTCTGGATACACACATGACGTACTTAGTGTTCCTTACATTCTCCTCTCGTAAGCATTTTAATGTCAACATTTTTAAAACATGTTGACAAAATAGCAATCATTGTGGGTATATCATATACCCTTGGACTTCTACTCAGGACCTAACAAATTAAGATCATGAGTTCAAATGTTTCCTAGACAGGTTACTAAAATCCAAACATGACTGGATAACAAAAAATAATCTTAAGGGAATTTGTCGAAATATGAAAAACAAAACCAAGAACAACCACCTACCACCTTTTCCAAGATACGCTTACTTGAAAAGAATGATGACACATTGCCTGATATTTAAATGAACAATGGGCTACTGATAATGGGATCCCATTTTACAGATTGTAGCTTAAATATCTATCTCTAAGTGAAAGCACAGTCAAAGGCCACAGAGGAAATATATGGACTATGAATTGGACTTGACTAAATAGATGTGCCACACATACAGCACACTTTAATATCCACTGAAATGTTCCAAAATAGGAAGCACAATGCAGTGATTTCCATAATCAATCTTGAGTCAACATGGTATGTAATTTGCTTCCATCAAAGCTATAATAAAAATAAATGAAATAAGTTTTATATCCTTAACTTGAAGAAACTGTGATATCTAAGTACTTTACAAAATCATTTACAGGAATAAGGCTTTCCTCTTGGGCTCTTCCCTAGTTCCTGATATCAAGATGTTATAAAAAGGGTTTAAAAGATTTAATGTGCTAGACACATGGCTGAGCTCATTTGCAACACCAAAGTAAGATTTTTGACAACTTCCTATAATTTATGCTGTAAGATGTTCTGAGTGTCTAACCTTGGGAATCAGAATGCATGTGCACATACCCAGACAAAGACACTGATATTGCACTGCAAAACTTTAAACAAATCTTTATCCAAATTTTACCCATGAATGTTTTTCTGTTGTAAACATTCATTTATGTAACATAGGCACTGAGACATTAAAGAATTCCAGAGTTTTTCTTCATTATGAAGTGGTTCATGTAAAAGAAAGCTATCATGTAGGCTTGAAGTCAGAGAAATCAATCCTTCTCAGTTTGTGTTATCATTTGGGAAGGTTCAGGAAATCCATCCTACTGAAGAAGATAAGAGTGGGGGAAGCTATTGGATATTATTGGTGAAAAAATCAGAAAAATATGATGGTCTTTCCACTATATTTTATTTGTGATATTGAATCATATATTTAAAAAGTATTACTGATGATGGTTATGGGAACAAGAATCTAAGATTACAATATGAGGGCAGCATTGCTAGGTGAAATTAGGCTCTTAGAGACGCATTGACAGCAAGACTAGAAGCCCTAAAACTTTAGAAGTTTTATCTTAAGTGCTATGTAATTCTTTTCAGAAATGTACAATAAAATAGCAATTGCACATATTTCCCTCTTATGCATATACAACATTTTAATTTTATGCATGTATATGGATATATGTGTAGGTAGGGTAAGATACAAGTTATAAAACTAGAAAGGACCATGGGAGGGGAAGAGAAGTCTTACAGGGAGAGGGACACAAAAGATAATAAAATGTACATCATAGCAGAATGGTAACTAATGTAGAGTGGAAAGCAATCAAAGTAGAGGCAAGAGATGCAGAAGGGGCGTTGGGAGCAAAACTGACAATAAGAAAGAACTATGAAAATGCCATGGGTAACAATGGCACTTATTAGAAGCTATTAATATTAAAAATAAAAACTAAAAAAAATGACATTTATCTGAAAATAAATAGCAGCTTGGATATGGATTTAAATGGTTCTTGATTAGATCTTTTAGGGAAACTGAAGTAAAGAAACAGGCAGCATAAGATCAGCAAGCAAAAACACGGTCTACTGTCCACTTCTCCCATGTTAACCTTCTTTTTTTTTTCTTTTTTCTTTTTTTATTGACACATCACACTGGCAAGTGTAACTACTATTCCATACTCTGCATATACACTTTCATGATCTTCTTGTTCTTATATACATGTTTCTCAGGGCTGGTGAGAAACTTTGGGCTCCTCTCTAGGACCAGAGTTCCGCTCCCTGTAGCCTCATCTGGCAACACACAACTTCCTATCACTGCTGCTCATGACAATGCATTGACTTCTGTCATCTTTGGGCAACTGCACACAAATGGCACATTTAGATGCTCCACACAAATAAAAGTAAATTTTATAAAAGAAACATACACACATTTTTCCTACGTCTACTCCTTATATTTGATATTGAACCTGTTCTTGTTTCTTGTTTTGCTACATGGTTTTACACTGTTCATGCTACTGCTGGACAGCATTGGAATAAATATGTGATTCACAATGTACTCATTGCCTCTTACATTTATTGCTTTATTTCTATCATCTACTGCTTTTATGCCAGGCTTTGCATTTTCAAATCTCTCTGTCTCGTCTTTTTTTTTAATTTTTTATTTATTAATGATTTCTGCCTCCTCCCCGCCACCACATCCCATTTCCCTCCCCCTCCCCTGATCAAGTCCCTCTCCCTCATCAGCTTGAAGAGCAATCAGGGTTCCCTGACCTGTGGGAAGTCCAAGGACTGCCCACCTCCATCCAGGTTTAG
>NC_022025.1:6872488-6873501 GCF_000317375.1 Microtus ochrogaster | reverse complement strand
AGTGCCCCATTTTATAATTGGGTTGATTAGCCTTTTACGGTCTAGTTTCTTGAGTTCTTTATATATTTTGGAGATCAGACCTTTGTCAGTTGCTTATTCATCAATGCCTTGGTAAAGAATGTCTGTTTTGGAAGATACTCTGGATGGAAAACATTTAGCTGAAGATTGGGAAAATAAATGTTATCAGTATTTGAAACCCAAATACAGGGATACTGTGTAGAAAACAAAACAAACAAGCAAACGAATGATGAAGCAAAAATTAGTAAATATGAACTAATGTCATGAGGGTTTAAGTACCATGATGTCATGAGACAGGATGGAAATAGTTAAACACAAGGAAAAGCTCAGTAGTCATGGAAGACATGAGAAGGAGCTTAACATTAGGTGTAATGCAGAAAGAAGAAATTGAAGCATTTCAAGAAGGAAATTATTATTATTATTATTATTATTATTATTAATTTTAGGTGTAAGTATGTGTACCTGCATGAATTTATTTGTACCACTAATGTGCATAAATCACACATATTATAAGGTGGGATTAGGGATAAGAGACAGGGATGTAAATAACAAAGGTATTGTATAATGAGAGAAAAATATTATCTGAAAAGAAAAGAGATGGGAAAAAGAAAAATAATGTTTACAATTTCACAGAAGGGTGGAACAATTCTTGTACATAAACAGAGAAAAGAAAGAAGTCAGAGAATGAAAGGAAAGCTACTCAGGACTGAGAGGAGCAGTGCCAGCGAACGAAGGATCTAGAAGATGCAGTGTCAGGGAGGCCAGGGCCCACAAGATGCTGGGAGGCCAGGGTCTAGAAGATGCTAGGAGACTAGGGTCTACAAGATCCTGGGAGGCCGGGGTCTACAAGATATTGAGGGGACAAGGTCTATAAGAAGCTGGGAGGCCAGGGTCTACAATATATTGGGAGACCAGGGTCTACAAGATGCTGGGAGATCAGGGTCTACAAGATATTGGGAGACCAGGGTCTACAAGATATTGGGAGACCAGGGTCT
>NC_022025.1:6865164-6872388 GCF_000317375.1 Microtus ochrogaster | reverse complement strand
GGTCTACAAGATGCTGGGAGATCAGGGTCTACAAGATATTGGGAGACCAGGGTCTACAAGATATTGGGAGACCAGGGTCTACAAGATGCTGGGAGGTCAGGGTCTAGAAGATGCTAGGAGGCTAGGGTCTACAAGATCCTGGGAGGCCGGGGTCTACAAGATATTGAGGGGACAAGGTCTATAAGAACCTGGGAGGCCAGGGTCTACAAGATGCTGGGAGTCCAGGGTCTACAAGATGCAGTGCTGGGAGGCCAGGGTCTACAAGATGTTGGGAGGCCAGGGTCTACAAGATGTTGGGAGACCGGGGTCTACAAGATGCTGGGAGGACAAGGTCTACAAGAAGCTGGGAGACCAGGGTCTACAAGATGCTGGGAGCCAAGGGTCTACAAGAAGCTGGGAGGCCAGGGTCTACAAGATGCTGGGAGGCCAAGGTCTACAAGAAGCTGGGAGGCCAGGGTCTACAAGATGCTGGGAGCCAAGGGTTTACAAGATGCTGGGAAGTCAGGGTCAACAAGATGCTGGAAGGCC
This sequence comes from Microtus ochrogaster, assembly GCF_000317375.1. NCBI lineage: Eukaryota > Metazoa > Chordata > Mammalia > Rodentia > Cricetidae > Microtus > Microtus ochrogaster. The sequence goes on along the minus strand of NC_022025.1, from coordinate 6,871,860 downwards.
AGATTCTACAAGATGCAGTGCCACATAGGGGGCAAAAGACACAGTCACTGATCATCTAGAAACTAATGTGACCTTACTTGAGCAAAGTGCTAGCCAACAGTGATTTTCTGGAGTGGTATTATTTTAAACACACAGGTTTAATAATTATAGTTAAAGAGAGCAATGTTTTGCTTTAATAAATCTATAGGACACAAAATGATTAAGTCAGGTGAATTAATAAGCTACATATCTACCTATGATTAACAAGCTACATGCCTATGCTTGACTTGCTTCTTTGTGTGTGGTAAGAGTTTTAAAATTTACTCTCAAATATATTGAAATATGCTGTGCACTGTTATCAACGTGGTCCCTGGGTTATACAACAGACTTCAGAAACTTATTCAGTTTTGTACCCTTTGACCAACTTTTCACTTTTCAAGGTAAGTTTTTGTTTTAGTATACATGATAGAGTCTAGGATAATGTAATTTTATCGCAAAAGTTGTCTCAGGGGCATACACTTATGTTCTGAAAAAAGAAAATTTGCTTTGCCCTACTTCATTATCATGCAGAATATTTCTAAGGGACACGACCACCAGCACATCTGTCCTTTCTCTGGCTTTTAGATCAGTAGACCAGAATGCAATAAATCCTTCGAGACTAAAGTCGGGTAGGTTAACCTATGGCAGGCAGTGTGTCACTATAGAATATAAGTTTACTAACATATTACCCACCTCTTTTGAGGTTAAAAAAAGCCAGATTCCTTCAAGTCAGCATCCAGGGGAAGATTTATTCTGGCTGTAGTCAAATGTATGTGCCTGCACTTTTATTAGTCCTAATCATGAACTCTCTAGTTTGGCTTTATTCTACTTTCCTGTTTCCCAAATTTGAAAGGATTACATAAGGATGGGTCAGTTAACTTAATGTTTTATCTTTTATTGCATAGTTAGAGCAAAATAACTGCCAGGGTAACATCTTCAAAAGCAGGGCATTTTATTTCAAAGACTAGAAATAAATAACAAAATCTGGTGACCCTTGTTTTTAAAGTACGCAGTAAAGATAAATTTTGATATTGTTAATGAGCCCCATGTTACAGTCTAATAGTTTTAGCCAGAAATTTATTTTCCTTCCAGAGTTGGATTAGATACAGCCTATATATGTTAGACAGTTTGATGATGTTGGTTATTAAAAACATAAAATTGGTAGTAAATTTAACCTGTATTAACAGGTCTATTTTATTTTGGTAGTTCTTAGCAGTAAGAGTTTTCCTGTAGTATTTAAGGAGTTGGTTTTTAAAAAGTCACTATAATGTAATATGCATTAAATACAAGTTAAAAATTGAATTTAAGTTTTTAGATTTTCATGATACTCTTCAAAATTGTCCAGTGAAAGCACAAAGAGTAATATGTTTATAGTCCTCCTAGAAGCATGTATGCAAGTTTTCCTTATTTTTTAAGATCCAGAAATGACATGATGAAGGGCTTCATCAAACTACTAGCTCCTTATCACTCACTGAATTTTATCCCCATGTTTGAAACAGGAAAAACTCAATGAAGATTATTTTAAAAAGCAAATGACTTTCTAAATAAGAGCATTTACCAAGAACTCTTACAAGAAATCATGAGGACTAGCTACAACGTGTTACATGGATACCTTATTAGACATGTTTCAGATGTATTAATTATGAAGTTTGTTTATATTCTAAATTCATTATGATTATTGTAAAATGTGTAAACAGTACAAAAATACCACTGTCCTGAGATTTCAGACATCAGCAGCAGCAATGGCTTAAGCCTCAGATTACCCAGATACACATTCCCTTCTCTCTGGTTCTGTACATTTGCTTTGAAAAGATCATTGAAAACATCACTAACTTGCTCTTCATTATCCACAATTGTTTTAGCAAGTTTTAATGTGAGATAAGTTGTGTCGTAGAGAATAAAAACATATCTGCTGCGTATGTATGTGTGTAACTATAAACAATATATGCGCTATTAGCTTAAGTAATGTATACAAAATATCATGATATACATGGAGAAATTGTCAGTGAGGGAAACATGTAAAGGGTACCATTATCTAGTCCTGTTTGTGTAACACAGAAGAGAACTTGGAGCAGCTTCTCTGACCTTGAATACAGGGTTTTTTCTAAACACCAAGCATGAGCCTAATACTTGGTATATCTTATCTCATTTCATCAAAGTCATATTTTAAAGTGGTTAGTCTATCTCCTTTCAGTTTAGAGGCAAACAACAATAATAATTATACTAAAATCCCAAAGTACAGAGCAAGCAAACATGTAGTATCAGTTCTAATAGAAAACTTTATGAAGAAACAGTAGGGTAAAAGAACATAAATTAATTTTCTTATTAATATATATATTATATCGCACATATATATTGTTTAAAAAGCTATTTCTTTCCTTTTTTCTATTATAATTACATTATTTCCCCTACCCTTTCTTTCCTCTAAATGTAACGGCATAAATGAATGCAGACAGATTGTAAAAATATATACAGCTTTAATGGGGAACTAGACTTACAGAACCACCGTTCCCATGGAGACCAGGAAAGCAGAAGCGAGTGCTGTGAGCATGCTCGCCAGATTTATTGGTAAACATTATCCCAAGGCGAACACGCCCCCTAAGGGGCGGGACTTATCTCTACATCTAAACAATCCCATGTACCTCTCCTTCCTTTTTCAAGTTCATTAACTCTTTATTCATTAGTTTTGTTGCATATATCTACCTGTATTTACACACACACACACACACACACACACACACACACACACACACACACACACACACACACGTACACCCTGATCTGATTGGCTGGTATAAGTTTTGGAAGAAGATTTGAAGTCATTCTTCTCCTATCTTTAAGCTTTAGTGTTTCACATATTTTTACTTGATCTGGTCAGCTAGATAGACCACATGAACGTAAGTCAAATAAGGCTCAGATTGACAGAATTTCTATGATTACAGTTTCATTTTATGTATGGGTCTGATATGTAAAATTGTTTATGGGAAGAAACTTGATCTGAGTGTGTTTACATGATTCTAGATTTTAAATATTTATAATTAAATACTAAGTAGGTCTGGATAGATCCATTAGGGTTCTCAGTTAGTAGGTTTATTGAAACTTCCCTTTTCAGAAAGGTTTACAATGGAAAAGGGACATTATTTCCACTCCTTAGATATTTGTAACTTTTTTGTCATCATCTAGGACAAACTGCATTCCATAAATAAGCATTCATCATGACTCTCTTTGTTGTAATTTAGTAATATTAATTTTTCAGCATGAAATGCAACAGACCATGGTTAATTTGTGTCTATTTGTGTGAAGATGTTATCACTATACTTGTAAGAATAAAATTGAGAATCACTCCAAATTGCCACCACTGTCATTTCTTCTTCCATTTCTTTTTCCAAAAGTTGATTTTTGTTAAATCTGGAAAACCAACAAAAACAAACAAATGCATTTCCAAAATTTTCAGATGGAAAGTAAGCTCACTGACATGATACAAGTTCTGCTGTTTCTCGGTATATATGATATGATATTTTGAAGCAAAAACAAAGTCAAAGAAGAATAAATTTGTTATGGTTTGTGGTATTAAGACATTGACGTTCACATATATATTTGGTGGTTTTCAAGTGACCAAAAGTTTGTTTAATGTCAAAGACATTCTTCTAGAGATCCATAAATTCCAGTTTAGTCTGTGATTATGTGAAAATGATAACTTTCCCAGATGGAAAATGTGTTAAAGTATATATTTCAATATCTTTAATTTTTTCTTCAAAAGCTAAATATTTTAAGAATGTTTGTAAATTACAATTGTAGAGGATAACTTCGAAGTGCTAAAAAATGCTAATTTATTCCGCAATAGTCTGTGCCTTCCAACAGATGGAATAATTTCAGTAAATAATACCTAAAATATTATGTCTCAGATGATCAACACTTAGAGTAGGGGGCTAGATGTGTATCTAATTCAAATATGGCCTGTATGGATAGAGATACAAATATTTTAGGACTTTCATAATTTTCTGCTTTTGTAATTTCTCCTTATGATAAATTTGTATAAATTACAGAAGTTATCCCTTTAAGTGTGATAAACATTTTTGTATATTTATATAATATTTGATAACACAAATATCTATATGGATTATTTTACATTATTATCTAAAAAGCAACCTTCACTTACATTTAAATAATGAGCATGCTTAAAGTTGAATTGATTTTACTTAATGTTTAATTTAATTTCATAAATATTTATACTGTAAGTTTGAACAAATTCTCACTGACACTTTTGGCCTCAATATTTTTCTGAGAGAGTGATCTGTATGAGAAGTTTTTATTTAAATTAATACTACAAATAAGAATTTATATATGAAATGAATTTGCATTATCACCAAGGCTCAAAGAATGTACATTAAACAAAACTTCAAACTCATGCTGAAAGTACAAAATTATCCTTCCAATAAAACAGATTCAATTCAAAATTAATAGAAGTAGTTAAAAATAATTTTAATAAGTACAGTAGGCATGGTAACAATAAGTGGTAATATTTATTTATCTTTGAAAATTGAATACACATATCTTGATTATTCTACCTTCCCAACTTCTTCTGGAAACACTTCTAGTACTCTTTAATCATCATATCTCACTTCAAATTTCATGTGTTATCTTTAAATAATGTTTTGAATTCAGTTAGTACTGCCTGTATGCACATGGTCAACTACAGGGCTACTCATTTGTTTTCCGGCCACTCAGACCAGAAATAATCACACAGAAACCTTATTATTTGCAACTCTGTCTGGCCAATAGTTTAAGGTTATTTATAGCTAGCTCTTATATCCTAAGCTAACCCACTAATTAATGGATATTAATCACCACAAGATAGTGGCCAACCAGTAAAGTTTCAGCAGGCTCAGGTGGAGGCGTCTGTCTCTTGTGGCAGCTACGAGGATTTTTTCGACTCCACCTTCTTTTTTCCAACATTCAGTTCAGTTTTCCTGCCTATCTCTATTCTGCCTTGTCATAAGCCCAAGCAGCTTCTTTATTCATTAACCAATAAAAGCAAGACATATACAGAAGGACTTGACACAGGAATATTCTTTCCTTTGTCCCCTTCTCTTTTATCTTTCCCCAATTAATCTTCTCATTCCAGCCCCTCTCCCTTCTTCATCCGTAAGTATTTATTCTTTGTCTTCATCCTAGCAATATGCATCCTTCTCACTTAGTGTCTTATTCTGTGCCTGACCTCTGTTGTTATACAGATTGTACCTTGTTTATCAATGACTTAACAGCGAAGATCTACACGTAAGTGAAGAGAAATACATTTTTCTTTCTGGGTCTGGGATACCTTACTCAGGATAATTTTTCTAGTTCCACCCATTTATTTGTAAAATTCTCCCTTTTGACAGGTAAATAATAATCCATTGTGTAAATTTCAACATTTTCTTTTTCCAGTCATCTGTTGAGGGTTATCTAGGTTGTTTCTAGTTTCTGGCTATTTTGAATAGAGGGCAATGGACATGGTTGAGCCAGAGACTATGTAGTACAGTCGTGTCCCTTGTGTATACGCCCAAGAATGGTACAGGTGAATCCTGAGGTAGGCTAATCCCCATCTCCCTTAGGCTGATTTCCATAGTGGCTCTACAAGTTTGCACTCCCACCAACAATGGATGAGAATTCTCTTATTCTACATCCTTGATAGCATGAGCTATAACTTGTTTTGTTGATCTTAACCACTCTGATAGGTGTAAGATAAAAATCTCTAAGTAGTTTTGATTTGCATTTCTCTAATCACTAAAATTCTGAATATTTCTTCAAGTGTTTCTTGGCCATTTGATTTCTTTTTTTGTGAACTCTGTTTAGATCTGTACTCCGTTTTTAAATGAACTACTTGTTTTCTGCATGTTCCGATTTTAGAGTTCTTTATATTTTTTGGCAATCAGCCCTCTGTTTTGTGTGTAGCTGATAAAACATTTCCCACTCTGCGGCCACCTGTTTGTTTAAATGATTGTGTCATTTGTCTTACAGAAGCTTTTCAGGATCATATGGCCCCTTTTATTAATTGTTTTTCTTAATGCCTGTGCCATCAGTGTTTTTACAAATGCATTTGTGTATTTGATTTGGAACTAAAATACTTGAAAAGCTTTTTAGAACACAAAGGATGTTGGTCTGCAAGGTAGATACAGTGTTTCCACGCTCTTTTCAACAGTCGAAATAAAAGAAACAGAGAAGCCCAGTGGTTAAAGACGATGTAGCATGACAACATACAACCGCACACTCTTGAGCCACAAAAGTGTGTGATGTCATATCATTCATAAGTACACAAAACTGGAGAGCAACATTATTGCTGAATGAATGGAGGTATAGAAAATTATAAACGATGATATTTCAACATATGTGCAATCTTCAAAAGGTGACTTCACAGAAGTTTAGATGCCCTTTTCCAATATCTAGAAAGAATAAAATGACCAATGAGTGATAAATTATATCTAGAAGTCATTGTGTGCTACTTCATGACTGTCAATACTACTAGTATTACTACTATTACTACTACTACTAATAATAATATAGTATAAGCCTAGAAGTGAAATATTGAAAGCAAAATATTTTAAAACCAAAAAATGTGTTTGAAGTGTTCTCTCCCTCCCCCTCTCTTTCTCTCTCTCTCTCTCTCTCTCTCTCTCTCTCTCTCTCTCTCTCTCTCTC
>NC_022025.1:6788526-6865064 GCF_000317375.1 Microtus ochrogaster | reverse complement strand
TCTCTCTCTCTCTCTCTCTCTCTCTCTCTCTCTCTCTCTCTCACACACACACACACACACACACACACACACACTGAAAGAGAGAAATGGGAACAGAGAGAGACACAGAGACAGAGACAGTGAGAAATGAGACAGAGAGAAAGGCAGGGGAGAGAGGGAGGGAAGAAAGGAAGGAAGGAGAGAGGAGGATAATGTGGAGATAGTCACATTTGCCTTGAATGCTTAACTGAATTGAAGCATCATAAGATGTGTGGCTTGCACTTATTCTCTGTTTTAAGATGCTGGGATAAAGCACTGACATAAACCAACTTGAAAAAGATTCATTTCATTTTATATTTTATGCTCCCTTGTCCATGTAGCCTTGGAAGTAGTCAAGGCACAAACCTGGAGTCAAGAACTGAGGTAGAAACCATGAAGAGAGGCTTGTTAGCCCCTTCTCAGCCTCCTTGCCCATACGGCCCAGGCTTACTTGGTCAGGCACTGCACAAGGATGGACGAGAGGGGTCCTCATTTGAGATTCTGTGTTCTCAGGTAAGTCTGAGTGCGTATCAAGTGTATAAAATGCTGACACTGACCATGGACACATCACACCTCACTAACATCATGTCTGCACCAGTTCCTACAATTGCATTGTAGACATGCTCAGGTTTCTGGGTTTTTATACTATAACATACTACTGACATAAGCTTGCCTTCATGAAATTATGAGAGGGCAAATAGTACGAAACAGCAAAGCAGACCTTACTTTTTTCTAACACTGAATCTTTAGACAATGAAACACAGACCAAGGTGCTGAACACTCTTTTTTCCTTATGTTTTCACAGAGTAAGACATGCGAGCTTCAATTGCAGACAAGTCCTTTATGCTCTAACACAAAGTTCCCTAAACGTGTTTAATTGATGGTTGTAGATTCAAAACCAAACATTCTTAAGTTACCTTTTTCCAGCTTAATATTTTTATTGATTCTTTGGAAATTTCACATCATGCACCCCGATCACACTCACTTGCCATTCCCTCCAGGTCTGTCCCCTGACCCTTGTGATCTCCACCCCTCCAATAAGAAAAGAAGAAGAAGATGATGAGAAGGAGGAGGTGGAGGAGCAAGGAGAAGAGGAGGAAGAAGAAAAAAAAACTAATCTAAATTGCGTTGCCCACTTACTCACTGCAACATGCTCACACTTCCAGTGGCTATCTCCTTAAAGAAAACTGAGTCTTTCACCACACCAACCACTACCAAAAGTCATCAACTATGGAGAGCAATACTTCAGCATCCTTATTACATTTTTGAGCATTTTCTCTGATGGTTTCATATCTAGGTTGTTTCTTTCTTTTGGCAGGGGTTGAATTTGGGTTGTCGCAGAAGTCTTCCGTGTCCTTCTTCCATAAATGTATGTCAGTAGTTATCAATATCACTGCCTTTTGACTTCCTTGTCCTTTACAGTCAATTGGATCACAGACTTCCACAAGACTTCTGGCAACAGCAGAGATGTTAGCTGAATAATCCATGTGCTTCTATTGTTCAACTCCTTTGAATCCTCAATTCTTTGTTTTCAGAATTGTTTGCTTTTGAACAACTAAGTATCATGTTTACCAAATGGAGAGTTGAAAGAGAGACATTTGACAGCTTGCTGATAACCACGAAATGCCTATTCTTTTAGTTTATGAGGATAATTTTTTTCAATAAAAGTTGCAAACATGTCTTTAGCATCTGCCCATCTGTCGCATGTGGAGTAAGAGAAATTTAACATATATTCATCAAGGCTTTGTGGCTGTTTTATGTCACCAATGAGTCTACAAGCTGAAAACCAAACATTTCTGGCAGCAAGATTTTTGATTATATTTCTTCCTTTCTAATTAAATACATGCTGTATTTTAGTTTCTTATGTTCTATTTTTTATTTTGTCCAATTTATTGTATTTTAAAGATAAATTATTTCAGGATATTGGAATATAAATTATGAGTAATGGTGAAAAGGGTTGATGTTACGGCGTAAATGAACGGCAGACAGAAAATATAATAAAATATTCAGCTTTAATAAGGGAAGGACTTAAAAAGCCGAGGTTCCTGCGAAGAACAGAAAAGCAGAAGGGAAGGCAGGGAGCACATCCACAGTATTTATAAGTAAATAATATCCTCAGGGGACCCCGCCCTACAAGCAAGGTGATTGGCTGGGCTTCCCCTACAGGTTGAAGGCTACAAAGACAGAAAACTTCCAAAATATGATGTTTTGTCATATGCAAAAGAGTCCTATTTTCTTCCTATGGATATTTTAGGGCAGTAACTATTTGAAGTTTATATATGTGTAATAAATACAATTTTAAATAAAAATTGAACTTTATCTGTAACTTACTCCAAGCTTAATAAAATGTCAGGGTCTTAGAGAAATGGTATGAAAGCTATGTCTTTGAAGTGGGAAAACCGTTCTGAAAATTGTAAAACAAAGACAGGTTTGACAATTTAAGTTAACTGCAGTGAAGAAAATGAAGTTAGTGTTACTATAATATCAAAAGCAGTTAAAATATAGCAAATTCATAAAACTATATGTCAATATCCCTGTTGAACTAGATGCAGAATTTCTGAATAAAATAATTTCGTGTCATTGAGACCTTGTGGGCTTTCCTCTGCCCATTTTAGCATGTCTACCATTGTCATTGTTCATGTAAGCGTGTATGGGTGGATTTGAAAGGAGTAAGGGGAAGAGGCAAATGATGTAATTATGTTGCAATCGGAAAAACAAAAATAAACAAACAAACAAAAAAAACAGAACAACATCACCACCACCAACAGAAACCCTTGGAAACTGAATTCAGAAATACATCGAAAAGATCATCCATCATAATAAAGATGTAAAACTTCAACATGCATTAACCACTAAATATAATAAATTATAAAATTAAAACTTAAAGAAAAGCATGGTTTTCTCAAAAGATGCAAAAATAGTTGAATACAAAAGTCCTTAACTTTGGAGTGTATTTTTGAGTTCTTTTCTCAAAACACCGAAGAATAATTCTGCTTCCCTATGCAGATTTGATTTAATTCAAGCTACGCAAATAACCACAGCATTTTAAGATCAACTGCATCATAAAATAATAACTATTTATATGTTTTCAGCTCATATGTTTTTTTAATTGAAAATTGGAGTGGACAACGTTGGGGACACCTTTGAATCTTGCTTATCAAATTTTAAAGTCCATTTTCACTAGCACTTGCAAAAACCCTGTAAAGAAATTTCTGCTTTCAATTTGTGGCAATAAATATATTAGATGACTCTCTAAAATCTTTCCTACATAAAGATAAGAAAGCTACTGAATTGTATCTGTATTTACAATCCAGGAACCAATTCTTATAAGCATTTGCCAGTCAAAGGTGAGACGTTCATTGGACTGTATTTGCCTGTGCTTAAAGCTTTTGGTGGGGTCAATTGCATACATGCCATGTGGCTGAGCTGTAGGCTTGCCCCTCAAGGAGATTTGGATTAATGAGTTCACTGTCAAGTTCCACCACACATTGGTATGTTTTGAAGACCCCATCATCAATCATACTGCTAGATCACTTGGTAGCTGAAGCACTAAGCAAACAAACACTCTTCTAAGGCAGGACACCTAGGGCCTTGGAGATCAACTCAGTAGCTGAGGGCAAAGGCGAGACCTCTCTTATGGTAAACTAAACTTTCCACCACACAGAATGGAAATCCATTAATTCACAGCAGTTCTTAAAGACAATGACATAGAGTACTGATCAAAGAAAAATATACTAAGGATTCAGCTTACTATTTTTAATATAATAAATAATGGGGCAGTAGTAAATATGGATATTTTACTATCTAAAACTAATCTGTGGTTTTATGGTGACTTGGTGTGTTACATATTAGTAATTAATAATAATTACATAATACTACCTTTTTAGAGAATGAATGAATGGATCGATTGATACCATGAATATCATTGACTATTTCCAAAGTAAGCAAGGTAACTTGTCTATCACTAACAGAGCATTTTGTATGAAAATGTGCATGAAAGCGTACCTTTTAATAAAATTCAAATGTTAATTTAAAAGGATTGGAAGAAACATATAAGAGCGTAACACATCTGACACATTGAGTCCAGATTGAAAACTACGGCAGTAAAATCACCTGATTTGGGTGTACAATGGCTTTGAAGTATTGAAATAGGAGGGAAGCACCATATACAAACTGAAAAATAATTAGATCCTAGTAATAGTTATTATGTGCTTTCCTATTGGGAATATAATCGTATCACAGTTTTGTTTCGATAAAATTCAGTCTTTTTCTTACTAAAAATTTACAGAAATAGAGGGAAAATGATTTGCTATCTATAATTTGTGATTCTATAAAAACAGGAGAGGGCATTGGCCACTGGGGTTGATGTTTGTGTCTCTTTTATTTTTGAGATTATAATAGAGTTACATAATTTTCACCTTCCATTTCTTCCCTCCAAAATATATCATTTACTACTTTCTGTTCTATTTTAAATTCATGGTCACTTTTTAAAACTTAATTGTTGTACTATGCATAAATGTATACTTATGTTTCTCTCTGTATATTCGTAAATATTACCTTCTCATTCTGTATAATGTTATATGCATACATGTTTTCATGGATGGTCATTCAGTACTGGATAACCAATCGCTGTGCTCTTCTCCAGGGAAGACTACTGTTTCCAGTCCTAGCATTCTTATGCTTTCTGTGGTTCTTTGTGTAGGACTGAGGTCTTGTGGACTTTCCCCCACCCATTTGGCATGTCCATTGACATTTCGTTCAGCTCACAACTGTGCTTTCATTTTGGTGAGGCTTTATGGGCATAACTTCTGTCATTCCAGGGGGACAAAATCTAACATCACTCTCTCTGGTCTTCTGGCTTTTATGATCTTTCCACCTTTCTTTTGCAATGTTCCCTGAACCCTAGATGCAGATTCATCAGTTGGGACAAGGATGCACAAATTCTTCTGCATTTTGATTGCTTATGCTTTTCTGTAATGGCCAGTCTGTTGCAAAGAGATGTTTGCTTGATGAGGTGTGAGGACTACACTTACCTGTGTAATAATTTAATAAAGTAGTGGCGCAGGATTTTTTTTCCAAAATCTTTGGGTTAGAGTTGGGTGTCTTCTGTCCTCACCATAGAGACTGACCTTCCTCCTCAGTGGGACTAAAGGAAGCACCTCTAGTCTATAATGCCAGAGCGTGGGGAGGATGAAAACAACAGGGGAGAGTCAAAGACTAAATATGATCTGATCAGAGAAATGGGAAAAACAAGTGTGATCTCTAATTAGGAATGGAAGCAACATAAATGCAAAAGAAACGGGTAAAATGACAATAAGGATGTCTGAAGAGTCACAGGAATCATATGAGTAACTATTCACTTTAAAATCCATATAACATGTGTAACTGTGCAGAAATAAAAATATATGGCTTCAATGAAATTTCCTTATTTGTGTTGAGAATGCTCTCTCAAAGAGTCAAAGTATATTTAACACAAAAACCCAGGATAGGGCATGAGAATACATCTTTTAAGTTGTCCAGAGATGCCCAACAGAGTACTCACATCTGAAGATGTGAAATATCTCAGATAAGAAATAAAATGCAATGTTTGTCTTTATGATTCCTAGATATTTCATTCAAATATGATCTTTTCTAGTTCTATTCATTTACCTGCATAGTTTATAATTTCATTTTGCTTTACAGTTAAATGTTATCACATGTTGTGTATATACCACATTTTATTATTCACTATTTTGCAAAGAAACAATTAGGTTAATTCTATTTCATAGCGATTGTGATTAAAGCAGCAGTTAACATGGTTGAGCAAGTATGTGCAGAGTATGTTGTCAAGTCCTCTGAGCATATGACAAGGAGTAGTAGAGTTGGGTCATATGGTAGATTTATACTTTGCATTTTAAGAATTATCCATACTAATTTTCGTATAGACTACTCCAGTTTGCAACAGCAGCAGTGAATGAGAATTCTATTTTCCCTGCACCTCAGTCAGCATTTGTTTTCAGTGGTTTTGTAATGTTTACCATTCTGTCTGGGGCAATATTAATCCATTGCTGGTGGGAATGCAAACTTGTGCAACCACTCTGGAAAGCAGTGTGGTGGTTCCTCAGGAAATTCGGGATTAACCTACCCCTGGACCCAGCAATACCACTCTTGGGAATATACCCAAGAGAGGCCCTATCATACAACAAAAGTATATGCTCAGTTATGTTTATAGCAGCATTGTTTGTAATAGCCAGAACCTGGAAACAACCTAGATGCCCTTCAATGGAAGAATGGATGAAGAAAGTATGGAATATATACATATTAGAGTATTACTCAGCAGTAAAAAACAAGGAATTCTTGAAGTTTGTGTACAAATGGATGGAAATAGAAAACACTATCCTGAGTGAGGTAAGCCAGACCCAAAAAAGAGGAACATGGGATGTACTCACTCATATTTGGTTTCTAGCCATAAATAAAGGACAGTGAGCTTATAATTCGCAATCCTAGAGAAGCTAAATTAGAAGGTAATTTCTATGTTAAAAGCAATGTTCTGCTTTTCATTTTCCTAATTGCTCAGGATAATGAGCATTTCCTGAGATAATTCTTAGCCATTTTTTTCTTCTTTTGAGAATTCTGTTTAGCTCTCCAACTCACTTCCTGAATGGGTTGATTTTTAATGACTGTTTTCTGAGTTCTTATAGATTCTGGATAGTAATCCTCTGTCAGATTCCACTCTCTGAGCTTCTTCTTTAGTTGGGTGATTAGTTCTTCAGTTTGAGAGATGACTTTTAGCTTCATGAAGTCCCTCTTATCAATTGTTGGCCTTATTCTTTGGCAGATGAAGTCCTATTCAGAAAGCCCTCTCTTTTTGCTACATTATGCAATGTACTGTCAAGGTTTACTTTTAGAAGTTTCAGTAATCCAAGTTTTCTATTTAGGTCTTTGATCCATTTTGGATTTAGTTTTTTATGCAAAGTGATAGCTATGGGTCTAATTTCAATATCCTCAGTGCCATTTGTTAAACCTGCCTTGTTTCCTTCAACTTATGTTTTTCGAATATTTGTCAAACATTAAATGGCTAGAATTTCTGTGCTCATATTTGGGCCCTTGATGTTGTTCCATTACCTTACAAATTGCTTTTTGTGCAAATATCACTTTGTTATACCTACTATGGATCTGTAATTCATCTTACTATCTGGAGTGGTAATTTTCACAGAATTGGCCCATCTGTTCAGGATTGTTTGGGCTATCTGGATGTCTTGTGTGTCCATATGATTTTTAGGATTGGTTTTTCTATTTCTGTGGTGATTGAGGTACAGATTTATGATTGCAACTGTACCGAACCAATAAATAACTTTTGGCAAAAAAAAAAAACGCTTTCTATCTCATTCTTCATAGGATTAAACTTTTTCATTGTAGCATTTCTTCACTTACTTGATAAGAATAATTCCTAACATTTTTCTTTGAGGTTGCTGTGAATGAGAGTAGTAAGTCCATGAAGTCTTTCTCTTTATGTTGTTATTGGTGGTGTATGGAATGCTATTGATTTCTGCATTTTGATGCTGCATCCTACCACATTGCTGAATTTTTCTTTCCTCATTTCTGGAATTTTGCTGATAGAATGTTCTGTATCTCTAATATAGAATCATGTTCACGTGCAAATAGGGATACATTAACCTCTTCTTTATCTATACATATCTCTTTAATTTCCTTCTCTTTTCTTATTGTTCTTGTTAGTATTATGAGCACAATATTGAAACAGAATGTGGGTAGTAGACATACCTGTCTCATTTCTGACTTGAGAGAAATTGCTTCAATTTTTGTCTATTTAAGATAAGGTCGACCACAAATTTCTTGTACATAACTTTTACTATATTAAAAAATGTTCCTTTTAGCCTTAAATCCTCTAAGAATTTTATCGGCAAAGCACATTGGATTTTCTCAAGGACTTTATCTGTTGAGATGATCATGTGATTTTCATCTTTAAGTCCATTTTTGTGTTTAATTACATTTATGGGCTTGTGTATATTGAACCATATGTTTTTCAGGGATAAAGCAACTTGGTCAGATAAATCTTTTGGATATATATCTGTATCTCATTTTGAATGATTACATTGACCATCTGTGTTCATCAAGGATATTGGCTTGTATTTTTCTCTTTTCTTTCTCTTCGTCTCCTCCTCCTCTCCTTCTTCCTTCTTGATATGGCTTTTCCTGATTTTGATATTAGAGTTTAACTGATTATGTAGAAAAGTTTAGAAATGCTCCTTTTGTTTGTTTGTTTTTTGTAATAGTTTTAAAAGGATTGGCTTCAGGGTTCTTTTAAACTCTCCTAGGGTTCTATTGAGAACTCATCTGGCTTAGCTGGAATGTTTTTTTTTTTTTTTTTTTTTTTTTATATTTCAACCTCCCAGTTTCTTAGGGATGTGTTTTGGTTGTTGATTTTTTTCTTCATTTAATTTTTATGGTTTGGATGAATCCAGAAATTTATCCATTATTTTCATGATTTCCTGTTTACTGGCATACAGTTTTTAAATATTCCCGTATAGTATTCTAAATTTTCTTAATGTCTGTTGAGATGTTTCCATGTTCATGTATGATAAGGTTCAATTTTTTATTTCTGTTAGTTTGCCAAAGGTTTGTCAATCCTGTTTATCTTCTCAAAGAATCAGCTCTCAGATTGGTTGAAAATTTGTATTTTGTTGTTATTGTTGCATTTGTTCCACTGATTTCTACTTTGATCATCTTTGTGTTTTGCCAGCTGCTGGGTTTGGGTTTAGTTTTTTCTTGTTTATTCAAATCATGATTGATTTTTTTTGTTTTTGTTTCTTTTTTGCTTGTTTGTTTTTGTTTTGAGACAGGATTTCTCCGTGTAGCTCTGCTTGTCCCCAAACCCACTAGTTATATCAGCCTGACCTCAAGCTGAGATCTACTACTTTCTGATTGTAGGAAGCTGGGATTAAAGTCATATGCCACCATATCCAGTTTCATTTTTCTAATTTTTTGAATAACATAATTTAATCATTTATCCTTTAATTATTCTCTTTTTGACTTATTTTTATAATTTAGACACTTAGAGCTAAAAAAACTCTCTTGTAA
The DNA here is from genome assembly GCF_000317375.1 of Microtus ochrogaster. Lineage (NCBI taxonomy): Eukaryota > Metazoa > Chordata > Mammalia > Rodentia > Cricetidae > Microtus > Microtus ochrogaster. The sequence goes on along the minus strand of NC_022025.1, from coordinate 6,855,968 downwards.
AACAGCTTTCAATATGTCTAAGAGATTTTGTTAAGTTTTAATGTTCCTTTTTTTCATGAAAATTTTTAGTCTTGATTTCTTCACTGGCCCAGTAATTATTTAGTAATATGTTGTTTAATCTTTATGAGTTTACATACTACTAGAGTTCTATAAGTTATTTTTAAATTATTTTTCTGATTTAACAAACAGAAGCACAAAGAAAAATAATGTAACAGTTTGTTAAATCGGTTATAATTTTTTTTACACTGTAGTCAGAAGGATAAAAGAGCTGATTTTTATCTTTCTGAATTTGTAAAAATTTGTTTTGTGTCTCAGGATATGATCTACTTTTGAAAAGCTTCTTTTTAGTATTTGGGTGAAACATTCTGTATTTATCTGTTAAGTTCATTTGATATTATTTTCTTGATTAACTATCTGTTCACTTGGTGTATTCCTCTTTGCTTCTTCTGATTATTTTCAGTGTGAATTCTGTTTTGCCAGATATTCAGATAGGGCCTCCATCAGATTAGAGTATTTTTTTCTGTCATTTTACTGCATGGCTAAGATCTTTGAAGTTGAGATATGTATAACAGACAGACAGACTTTGTTACTTTACCTGTTCAGTAAGTCTATATCTTTTCATAGGAGAATTGAGGTAAATGGTGTTCAAAGTTGTTATTGAAATATGTATGTTTTCTTGGGCATTACTCAGGTGTTTATTATTCATGAATTTTCTCCTTATTTTATTAAGCTGTTTCTTTATATTTTCATTAGATTCCTTGAATTCTTTAATGAAGTTTATTATTGTCATTTTAAATTCTGTATGCTAGGAATCATCTAGATAATTCTCATTGGAAAATGTTTCTATAGGACTGGTCGGATTGGAGAGAAGATACTTGCTTGATCTTTGATATTGTTTGTATTTTTCTGATGAGATATGGTTATAAGGAATGTTTTTGTTAGTTATGAATCTGATATGAACACCGCAGATTGGGGAAGAAGAGAGACTATTTAAGTAGATGGGGCCTCTAGGCTCCAAGTGGTTTGGGGGGATGAAGTCATCTGGACACAGGAGATTGGGGTAGTATACAAGATGCCTGGATTATAACAACATATTTGGTTTGGTAGAAAGATTCGATATGGCATCTGAGGAACCTGCCTGTGGGGGGTTCACAGGGGAGTCCTAGTAAAAGTCTAGTTATTGTTTTTTATCCAAGAAGTGGTGGAAAGAGCATCAAGACACAGTGAATACGGGGATGATGACAGATCTTGAGGTTTGGGAAGAGCATATGATTGAGGAAGGCGGGTCAAAGTCTTCATGGCTTGACTCAGGAAACAATGTGGAAGATCTGATTGGGTGGAGAGTTGGATAGGGTAGTGCAGCAACCTGTGGGTGGTGACACATAAGAAAGAACCTGGTTGAATCCTTGAAGTAGGCTGACCAAGGCAGGGATTGCCAAACTATGGTGGGGCACTAGATATGGATCCTGGACTAGATGGGAGGGTTGGGGAAGGTGCATAGTTAGGAAAGGTACACAGATTGGGGACAGAGGTCAGGAAGGCTCAGCAGGCTAGATCCTACAGAAGAAGGTGATGAATTATCTTAATTATAAATGAGAGCTCATTATACTGTTCTTTTACATTTTATCTTACTTTTGAAGTTTCTCATTAAAATATTTTAAGATTTTGATTTAAAAGACATATGCTAACGGGACAGAACTTTCACTAATTATAGTGAATCAGTGCATAAGAAACACTGAAGAAATGAATCAGCAAAAGCAATCAACTGACCAAGGAAAAGTCAAGAGTAGACATACTTTTATTTATTTGCAAATAATGTATTTCTGAATTCTCTTTAAATCAAACTTATTTCATTTCATTCAATGAAAATATTACTATGTTTTCTAAACTTTAATGTAGAAAAACAAACCCTATGTAGTTATTCCAATAGTTTCAATGAGGAACTTGGGTTTTCACAACATAAAATATACTTTCTTCTTTGAAAGTATATAATTTTTGTTATAAGTTAATTTCAGAATCAGTTTAAACTATTTAAAACCACATGAATATAAACTGAAAAGAGTGTGACATGTTTCTAAAAGTGATAGGTTTTATCTGTTCCAAAGTTGATTTTAGATCTTGAATACATCTTGCTATTTTGAATATTATAACTTAGTTATAAATGATTTGTGTATTTTGGAGGTTTTATCTATCAGTCTCCATAATGATGAAAACATCAGTCTTTGCCAAAAATAATAGCAGTAATTAAAAACATATTTAGATGGCCTATCAAGAGAGTTTTCAAGATGATTTTTATATAAGGCAGATGTTCTTTCAGGCTAACATAAAAGAATAACGCTGTCATGATTGTAAACAGTGTTCTGTGTACGCTTCTGTCCTCCGTTAAACACAAGTTTTTGTTTTAATTACTTCTTATTGTTATTGTTCCTGGTTTTTAAAATAAAAGAATAGATTTATTCACTGCTTTTAATTAGTATGTACAAAGCTGGCAGAAATGCACTGCTGATATTTGTATTTCTGCAAAATGAGTATCATTCATGATCTGAAACTCAGTTAAAAATGCCTTGAGGAAATCAACAGTAGATGTCTTTGAAAAATAATCATTGTACTCAGAGAAAGTACATCATTCAAATCCCCTAATTTTAGAGAATGGGATCCAGTGATGTCTCTTGAACAGTGAACTAAATCCAAAATAATTTTTAAAAAAATTATAAGAGGAGCTGAAAAGAAATGGCTCACAGGATGAAAACTCACTGCTCACGAAGAGGACCTGGCTTCACAGTACACACAAGGCAGCTCACAATTGTCTATAATTCCATTTCTATAAAACCAAATATCTCTATGAAGACACAGGCCAACATGTATGTATACACGCACACACACACACACACACACACATATATATATATTACCCACAGCATAACATAATAATTAACATTTTTAATAAATAAAATTTGTAGGAAGCATTTATATACAGAAACATAAAGTAAGCAGTATTTACTATTGCTTGTATTGCTAGTCACTATTGCTTTGATCAAATAAATCCTTGCAAACATCTGTATCTTATTAAGATGGCTCAATATACATTTACAGTTTGTACATAGTGATTTTATATCTTCCTCCAACTGTTGGCAGACATACTTCTCACTTAACATATTTTTAAGACCTTTTTTGTGGTTTTCTGAGATAGGATTTCTCTGTGTTTAGCCCTGGCTATCTTGAAACTTGCATTGTAGACCAGGCTAGCCCCAAACTCACAGAGATCCACATGCTTCTGGCTCTCAAGTCCTGGTATAAAAGCTGTGCACCCACCAACAAACAAGACTCCCTTTTGTTGGTCTTCATCTTTCTGGGAACTGACCTCAAACTAGCCATGCCTGTATCAAGTACAATTCATGGTCCTCCTTCCTCAGTTTCTCTAATGCAAGGAGTATAGGAATGTTCACCATGTCTGGGTACTTAATTAGGCAGCAATAGGGTGAGCCCTGCATTCCTGGAGCATATCATCATAGCAATGCAAGTTTCACATAAAAATGAATCGTCTGAAGATGGTTAATATTCTGAATACTAATATAATGAATACATTAAGATTAGATTTTTATGTTATATAAAAGTAATAATTTTAAGAGAGGCTCAGAACATAATAGAGTAAAAATAAGAACTCACATGGACACTTGCTACAAACACAATGCCTAAACAAGCTCACAATCATCCCAAAGAATAGACTCACACCTGAAGTTTGCATGCTGAAGAGCAAAAAAGCCTTCATCACAGACTATAATATTTCTATGTAGGAGTGATTTAGGGTTTATACATATAACTAACTTATACATATGTTTTTTTTTCAGAAAATAGGAATTTAAATCTAACAATAAAAACACAAATCAAGTTAGGAGTAGGAAATTAGGCTTTAGGATTATGGAAAGGTCTTTTGCAAACGGCAGGCCCTAAGGCTTCAGTTAATATGCCTTTGTTTAAGCCATAAAAACTAGTTATGGCTTAAATCATAGCACAGCAAAACCAGAGGTAATTCCAGTGCTACCTCAGAGACCAAGAAAATAGTCTGAGGTCCATTTGCTGGTATCAAAAGATTACAGCTTTACTTACTATTTATTGCTTAAATTACTGTCATATCTGTTTACATTGTGATGGATATTAAATACTTTCCTAAACATAACACCTATCACTTAATAGCATTTAACCATCTGTATATAAACTATTAAAAATGACAGCAATGTCTTTTTCCCTTTGAGCTTTCCTTTCAGAATTAAAAGCAATAGGGTGCACATATAAGGAAAAGCACTCAATTAGCAAGCCTTTATTGGCCACCTGTTCTGTCCCAGGCATTCATGGTCATGTTATAAAAAAGAAACAATGGAAAGTCTCACAGAGCACGCTCCCTGGTTAGCTGGTAAAAGCCAACTAAGGCTATCATTACAATAGATTAAAGCCAACGCTGTAAAATTCAGAATCAAGGTAAGTGATGGGATGAAAAGAAGGTAGGGATTTCTTGAAAAAAAAAATCTAAGCATTAACTTGAGACTAGAACAACCAGTGGTAACTAACTATTCTGTTAAATCTGCATACTGATTAGAAGCCTGGAAAATATGTGGCTTAATAAGGTTTAACAAATATATGGAAGGGAAAGCAAATCTGAGAAGACAAATTCTGTATTAAGGAAAACATAAATGAGTCCTAAGATTGATGTTCTGAAGAGAAAGACTAGAAGGCTTCTACTGGGTCCATGAAGTCTACTTTCTATCCAAACTGGAGAATTTAGTTCTCTTTAGGGTGCAGCGACTCATTGAATCAGAGTGCCTGCCTATCCTGAACATATCCCTGGGTTTCACCCCTGGTGCTACCCAACACGTTAATCTAATCTATACCAAAGAAGTAAATAAATCAGATTAGTTTTAAATAAAGAAATAATGTGATTAAGTCTACATTTCTCCTAAAGAGCAAATCTATCTCTTCTTGGTTTTGTCTTGTTTGTCAGGACGCATGATTTTAAGTGACTATTTGCAAGATTCAGACAGACTCTGGGTATGCCTGTCAAGGATCATACACACTAGGTTAACTGAGATGTTAATACCCATCTCAACTACTGATACCCCACTCCGTGTACTGGAGGCCTGGCCTGATCTGAATAAAAGAGACAGGGAAATAAAAATGCTGGGCCTTCTGGTCATCTTGACCATAGCGCAATGTGACCAAGAGCTTCCAACATTTGCTGCTGTGTATCCCCACAATCTTGGACTTACCTTTGTACTACCGTCAACATAAACTTTTCCTATTTTCAAAATTTTTTTTTGTCAGAATTTGTATCACATTAATAATAATGGTAATTCATGAAATGGGTCATATACAGCACTATACATAGCACAACATATGAAACATTCAGTGGTACCCAAGGCTACACAAAGCACTATGGAGTGCCCAGTGGTATCCAGGGCTGCACACAGCGCTATGGAGAGCCCAGTGATACCTATGACTACACACAATACTCTGGATGCCCAGTGATATCCAGGACTACACACACAGCAATGTGGAGTGCCCAGTGATATCCAGGACTACACATAGTGCTATGGAGTTCCCAGTGGCACCCAGGATTACACACAGTGCTATGGAGAGCCAAGTGGTACCCAGTCCTACATGCATTTGCTTTCAAATCTTTTGAGATTCTTAGCATTTCATTTCTCCCCATTATACACTAGCAGATAAAAATGTCAGGGAGAAAATATTTCCAAATGTAGCAAATTGTTTGAACAAGATACCTAGGAAGAGAATACAATTTAAAATGTTTAATGCAGTGACTGTAAATATGGGCATTTTAAAATATGATTTCCCTTATCTTGGAGGTATATGAAATTTATAGGTTATGTTATTCCTTCACATAGCCATAGTGGTCATACCTCATTTAATACTTTCTCCATATCAATACAAACTCTTATTAAAGTCTTTTGCTCTTGTGAGAACTCATTGACCAATATTCCCTTTGTGCCATAAATAGCAAAATTCCCGCGTGTGGACATACACACACACAGGCACATGTACATACACAGAAACACAAATAAATTAATTTTTACTATCTACATGTCTTAAACTCTTAAATCTTCCACTCCCGTCATTCATTCATTAGAAGACAGGAAGACGAAAGATGGCTCTCTTGGCATAACTATATACCTCCTTCATATTTCTATCACATGTGCTGTTAATAGTTAGACACTAAACAATGCCTGTTTTTCATCTGACTTCTAATACATTGCACATGGATATTCACCCAGAACTAATCTATGATGAACCCTACCAATGCTATGCGTGACTATTCCAGGTCACCCCCATGATTTGCTAGGATGCCATACAGGTATCCTTGTAAAAACTCATTGCGTAATGATTTTTATATGAAGATGTTAGTGAGGATATATTTTCTGGAGCATCATGGCCTGTGAAGTAGAATAGGAACAAATTTAGGAATGAGATTCCTTGCTGGACAGATGCCCATTGAAATTATTTTGCTGAGAAATAATTGGGTGTGACTATATGCTAGATCTCTCAGGAATATAAAATATGTGTGTGCATATGCAAGCTTTGCTTATCTAAGCAACTATATTCTCAATGCTATGTCTTTTCTTTTTTTCTTCTGTTTTTAGTTACTTTAAATGTTAGCTTGTGCAATCTTTGGAGACTGCATGTCTTTGTGATTTATTAGTTTCCTTATTCCATTATTGTTCTCTTACAGGAAAAAGAAGAATTTCTTAAGCATTATGGGGAATGTTTTTCCAGCTTGGTGATAAGATTTTATATAGCTTCCTACACTATCTGAACTTTGTCCTACAAATAAATCTTCTAACTTCCCCAGAGAAATGGAAGGATAGGAAGGCTGGGAATATTTGGTATCAAGGTGCTTACAAATTGAGTCCAGAGGCTGTCCAATAATCTGCAACACAATGCTCTCTGGTAAGACACAGAATCCTGTAGCTTTCATTTGGTTTAAGGCTGAAGAAGGATTTCTGCACCGTCCTTCACATCTCCCACTTCTAAGTACCTCCAGCTCCAATTCCCTATCAGGAGGATACATGTTGGTTGAACTCCTCAAATGGCAAGATGTCCTCCTTATAAAATGTGACTTGAATTCATCCCAAGCCTTGATCTTCAGAGATTCAATGAAAGAGCATGACACCTTTCATATGACTTCCTCCTGACATTTTAGTTGGCTTTTGATTTACTTGTCTGAGCCTTGATTGTTTAGGCAGGAATTAAAACCAAGAGTAGAGATATGAAATGGACTCATTTTATTGTGAATTATGTGTGTGAATTATGGCTTTTCTTTTTAGGATAAGAATGTATGAGTGAATCCTCAGGAACAAAGTGACAGATCTAGCAGTTACTTTTAGGGAGAACTTGACTTGATGGCTTAGGCACATGTTAGCGATATATATCACTCCATATAGACGAAAACAGAAAGGGACTCTTGTGGTCATGATTAGAGATTTAGGAGGGGTCATCATCGTTGAAAGCTGATGGTGAGAAGGGAGAAAGGATTTAAAGACAAAGAATTCACTTCATAGAAGGCCAAAGGTATGATGAGATGTACTAGGCACTTGCTCCTTGGGAAGTAATGACTTTTGCTGTTTTTAGAATAGTAAGGTTCCAATTTTCCAGCAGTGAAGTACACCTAGATCATGAGTTAGGCAATAGCATGACCAATCAAGGGAATAGAGTATTAATACCCAGGGTAGAAAGGTTACCATTTCTGACCTCTCCTGAGGAGAGGAGCCATATGTGATTACTAGGGTGGTGATCTCAGTGTCCCTAATAAAGCTATTGCTGGTACACAGTGAAGTAGAAAGTCTTAGAGTGTAGCAAACAGAGCTTCGAGTTAGGCAATGTGAGCTTCTGCACTGAGACAGTACCATTTAAAACAAGGGCTGGAAATATCTTTCCCAAGTAGATGCTTCTCAGCTTACTACAGGTGCAAGATGGAACCAGGAAGCAAGATCTCCACCTGAAAAGCCTTAGTTACATCATGAATCACAGCACCGGATCATACTGTCCCAAAAGAAGACAATTAAGGCTACCCAAATTTTAGACCTATCAAAATTTTGAAATAGTTTTCTGTGACCCAGGCGGTGGTGGCTCATGCCTTTAATCCTAGCACTCAGGAGGCAAAGGCAGGTAGACCTTTGTGAATTCGAGGCCAGCCTGTTCTATAAGAGTTAGTTCCATAACAGGCTCCAAAGCTACAGAGAAACCCTGTCTCGAAAAACCAATAAAGAAAGAAAGAAATTATTTCCTGTGAATGAAGATATCATGCTTTCATTAGGTGGCTCTTAGTTGATAAGCCCGATTTGTCTGAGAGGATGGTGGGGTGTTAATTTACTTGACGAAACATGCACAGCTGAGGATGGAGTTGTAGTATTAGCTTGCCGGGCGGGCATTCTGATTTGATAGCTACTGTTTGCATTTCCTCTGTTGCCAATGTGGCTGATCAGTGGCAAGTTCACAAGTTATTGATGCCACGTGCTTCCCTTGGCCACACCGATGTCATGGTCACCCTATCGTTTGTCTTGTTGGATTCAAACTTGTAAAGTTTGGATTCTAGATTCCAAACCAATGATAGTTCTATTACTTTCACAGAAAAAACTTTGGAATATAGTATATATGACTATAGAATCTATTATTTTCTTTTAAAAAACGATTGTTTTAGATTTCTTATTTTACATATGTGTTTTTGCTTTTGTGTACATGTATGTACTACATATGAATGCCTGCTGCCTCAGAAGAAGGCATTTTATCCTCTGGAACTAAAGTTATTAATGGCTGTGGGTCACCATGTAGATGCTGGGATCAGCACTGAGACCCTCTGAAAGAGCAACAAGTCTCTCACACTGCTGGGCCACCTAGCACCTATTCTTTTCAATCATGATTTTATTATATTTTTGATGATGATATTTGTTTGGGGTATTATTGTTTTTAATGTTGTTTACCTCAGTTTTAACCATACTATTCTATTTCAAGCAAAAGCCCTAGAGGGCTATTTTTACTTTTTCTGGCGATATCAGGAGAGCCAAGATTAATTATTCTCTCATGAGCCTGAATATTGAAAAATGTTTGGGGTAGCAAAAGTTCAACCCAAATGCTTTCCCTATTGGATAGACAGGTGCCTAACGTGCAGAATAACCTGAGTAATGTCATTAGAAATATATGCGCTCTGTGCCTGGCCTCTAGCACTTATGGGATAGGGGTTGGATTAAAAAACCTTAAGGATATGCAGCTCATTTTTAAGGAGCCTTATGGGTTAAAAAAATCATGTTTGCAAAGAAATAGAATCTATTGCATTTGAAATTAATAAAGGACTGTGGAAGGGCTTTGGGCTTTGTTTTTTATCTTTACTTTGCATTTTTTATATGTTAACTAATTTAGGCATTTTGCTTTATATGATTTTAAAAATATTCTTCATTAGCTTAAGGCCTGAGGTACCTGAGGCTACTTAAATTAAGAGTGATTCAGACTTGGGGTGGGGGAGACAGGCCTCCACTTAGTCACCTTTCCACTTTATAACTTTAGTGAGCAGTCAGAGCAGAGTGACTCTGGCTGTCAATTAAGGCAGCTGTGCGACCCAAGGGTAAATGAGTGTTTGCAAAAAGCCCTTCAAACGTCTGCAGTGTACATTCCCAGAAAGGAACTTGGGTCTTGGTAATGTCTCCACTTCAAACGAGAGAGAGGTTTTTTTTTTTCCCATGAGGCTTTGTGCTCTATTCCATATGTAGCAATACTGGTGATTTTGATTATATGTTTTAGGTTTCTAAGAGGAAACAAACTCCATCTTTTTATTTTACTCATGAGGAAAAGTCACGGGCCACGACCATGTTCTAGTGAAAACAGATTGGGCAGTTTGATGACAAGGACGGCCAGTACTACACTGACTGTAATTTGCCCAGTCAAGTCTACTCCTTTATAGGGACAGACCAAAGAAGGGATAGGAAATGAAAATATTTGACTGACCTGTTTCACCAATGATGATGATGATAAAGCGTTGGATCTAGGCTCACAGCCGTCTGTGGCTTTTCAATTAGGTAATAACGTAAGAGACTTGTAGGTAGTCAAAGTGTCTTGCAGAGGGCAGACCCGTCTCAGCACCACAATACTTGGCAATGAGCTGAAGGCACAGCAGACCTCTTCTCTTTGGGTTGCAGATGCCGGGTCCTAGGTTTGGCTCCTTCATGTATTGGGCCAGGCAATAGCTGTGCTAAGCTTTTGTGACTCAAGGCACAATGGTCAGGGTGAGTCACCAGTTCAGAATCAGCAAGAGTCCTTAGAAAGAACGACTTAGAGCACATTGGATGTTTAGATTGTATTTTGATTTGATATTACCAAAGTAGTTGCATGTCCATTAAGTATAACCTTCTCAAAATGTTCAATTCTTATTCTCAAAAAAGAAATATGTTTCTTAACAAACATTTTAAAATTATATTTCATGCATATTACATTAGAGTTCGAAAATTATTTATACTAACATCTCTACCTTAAGATTGAAATTGCCAGAAACTTTAATAAATTTCATGCATTAAAGCATCTAGATATTTCATCAAATATACAAAAAACGAAAAGTTTGAAATTAGGAATAAATCTCTTCCTTCCTCCTTCCATTTCCTCCACACACAGATACATGCGTGCACATGCACACACACACACACACACACAGATATACACATACAGATACATACACACATACACACACATAAACACACATACATAGAGATACACACAGATATACACACACAGATACATACACACATATACGTAGAGATAAACACACAGATATACACACACAGATACATAACACACATATACATACACATATACACACACAAACACACACACACACACACACACACACACACACACACACCTTAGTTAGCTTCAGGTATAGGATCTTCCCACAGGTTATGAATGCAAAGCTTCTAATACCACAAAGCTCACACAACATAGGTTAAACTTCTTCCTTGGTTCTTTAAATTCATGCGAGCGGACAATGAGGACTACTGAGAACTCAAGAACAATGGCAATGGGTTTCTGATCCTACTGCACGCACTGGCTTTGTGGGAGCCTAGGCAGTTTGGATGCTCAACTTACTAAACCTGGATGGAGGTGGGCGGTCCTTAGACTTCCCACAGGTCAGGGAACCCTGATTGCTCTTCAAGCTGATGAGGGAGAGGGACTTGAATGGGGGAGGGGGAGGGAAATGGGAGGCGGTGGCGGGGAGGAGGCAGAAATCCTTAATAAATAAATAAATTTAAAAAATAAAAAGATAAATAAATTCATGCTCAGTAAATTCACTAATATGTTAAATAGTTTATTTAAATTATTTCTTCTTCTTTCTTTTTCCTTTTGGTTTTTTGAGACAGGGTTTCTCTGTGTAGCTTTGGAACCCAAAACTCACTCTGTAGAGCTTGCCTAGACGTCAGAGAGATCTGCCTGCCTCTGCCTCCCGAGTGCTGGGATTGAAGGTATGTGCCACCACTGCCCGGCTACTTTTCTATATTTTAATGCATCCAAAAAAAAGTTTCAAAAGTATTTTGCTGTCCTTTGTAAAATTAACTTTGAGTGATACTAATACCAGTCACATGAAACAAAATATTTACTTTCGCTAATCTCTCGAATCACGAGAGAAGAACCAGTTCTACCATTTGTTAGCCAAATTTGTTGCTAGCTTAATTAAATACTGGCCAGAGTAATGGATTGTGGCCAAGATCATTCCACAGTTCCTACAAAATGCGAGTCACATGTTGCTGAAGCTTATAAAGACACCCACTAGACCAGTAGGTCTGATCAAGGACAAGCGTACATCCTGACGTATTTCTTGCCCATATATCGCCAGACCACATGTGATTAAGCACATCTGGTACAAATGGGTCAAACAAACATAAGACAAAGAGGAACTTATTCCTAACTGTCTTAACTGCAAATAGAACCCTAACCTGTAAGGTATATTTTTCCTGTTTTGATCTCACACATTGAAGAATGATAGCTAATATAAATCAGGAAAAGGGATAATTACCTGACATTCAATGTCATGTATACCATAAGCCAGAGAGGGGTTATATTCTCAAAGGTCTCCCTACTCTTAATATATTTCTTTATCATTACTGTTTAGAGTTATCTAGGTTGAAATTGCAAATAATTAGTAATTGCAAAAATATTGAACTGATCATCAACTCACTTAAATATGCTATAAACCAGTTTGAATACATTTGCAGATCATTTTAAGTGTTTCGTGATTCAAAATAATTTGTTTAATCATTGGTTAAATCTAGGAGTTATTTATATCTATCCCCTTAATTGTTTCATACCAACGCACCTTATAAATGTCATATGGAACTTGTGCTGTACAAGCAAGTAACAGTTCAAAAACAACCAGCACCTCAAGTAGAAAATCAAGATTGTCTGCATACGCAAGTAACTGCCATTATGTGAAATAGATACTGGATACGTTTTTAAGTATTACCTCATTAATCATCTTTGTTATACGAAAGTATGGTTGTCAAAACACTGGCTATAGTAATGAGAAGGAAAAATTGTGTCTGGTTGGTTACACTGACACTTAAGATTTCATTGATTACATTGGGGTATAAAGAGGACAAAAGCATTCCAAAGAAAAGCAAAAAGGAGAGAGAGAGAGAGAGAGAGAGAGAGAGAGAGAGAGAGAGAGAGAGAGAGAGAGAAAATTTGGGAAAAGAGAAATGAGATTTCATTCCATGAATTTCAACTCTAAATCCAAAGCAATATATGTAAGGTCACAGTTGTGAAAAAATAAAATCACTTGCATGTAAAGATAAGGTCACAGTAAGTAGTTACAATATTAACTTTCAGAGAAACCGGTGTCAACTGGAAGAAATTTTGCGATAAACATACATAGAAGAACCAGAAAAACTTTTGTCAGAAATCATCAATCATTACCAGGAATGAGACTGATGTGAACCGATAACCCATTTTTCATGGAATGAGAAAATAAATCCTCTGAGAAAATAGATACATCTGGTCATTTTAAAGCACAGACATTACACATCCACATACTATAATCACCCTTTGGCTCTGCCCCTACCTGTCATGAGCCATCCTGGCTCTGTATTTACCCAGCAATCTTCTGTTAATACATGTCTCCTCATGTAGCTGGCCTGACGGAAATGTGCTAGAGAGGTAATAACAGGTTGGCATTGTGGCTCACATGTGACACTCTTGATTTAAATCAACACGAGTCAGTCTTTTTAAGTCTAATCAGCTCTACAATGCTGAACTGTGCCAAACATTTTTCTTTATAAAACCAGAGAGTGGGCCATTATATCTTGTGTCATTGTAAGTAAACAAGGAACATTTTTTAGTAGTGTCTCCTTGAAAATTTTATGATTCCTTTGCTGTCACATCATCAAGATCATATTTTTAGACCAATAAAATTTGTCAGTGTATTATAAATAATTGCAAGCTTCCAAATATTATATCTATTTCTCAACTTTTCAAAATGATATAATTATACATGTGAAATATGTTCATATCTATCACTCTCTCCTTACTGGAGAGCAATTGGCTTCTTTAATTTTTGACATTAAATTTTATTGATGAAAGTGTAGCATACATCTAGGTATTAAAAGGCTATGTACACTTTCTGCTGTCTTATTAAAAGAACTCTCTATTTACCATGATTTACCAGTGTTATTGGGAATTCTATCCTTATTATTTCTCTCAAAATTTTGCTTTAAGCACCTGCATCTCAAGAGGACATACACATGAGAAATCTTACATAATTGTCTCAAAATAACCCTTGGGTTGGTTCTTAATCAAAAGGAGGAACCTTTTCATGTAAAGGGTCAACCCTTTTAACTAAAGACTACTTTAATACTGTCTCAACACTAACCCTATTACACATGGTAACAGCTCTGTATGTTATTTTCTAATAATTTAAAATCAAAAAAATCAAGAGATAGGAAGAATGTTTCTTAAAAAGCTATCATAATATTTATTTGAACCTTTTGATACATTTTCCTATTCTACCTTTAAATAAATATTTATAAAGAAAAATATTTATGTAATAAAATCAATACCTAATATTTTGGATTGGGGCATGTTGATCAATTGTTTATTCACTTATCATATAGCATTATTATAAAACTAATAAATATTAGAATAAAATTTTAAGCCGGTAATGGGCAGATCACAAGGAAAAACAATACCAAGCAATCAAAAAATGGTGTTTAGTTACCTTTAAAGCATCATTTGATATTAATTTATTCCAAATAGTGTTACTTTCACATGAAAAACACACGATCTAAAAGCTAAAGAGTTGTAAGATAAAAGATTGAGGAAAACGGCTTTTCAATCAAGTCCATATTCTGCTATAGACTCTATTTGTACATATATAAAGGGCCTTTGATAGGAGAGATTAAAAGAACAACTATCACTTAGTAAGGGTAGAAAGTGGAGTAGAAGGAAGTAGAAACCAAATGGAATCTTTCAGGAAACAACTTGGCTCTTAAATAAATGTAGATAATTAATAACCAGAAGCCTTGCAAACTGATGGAAGATCATATTCAGAGGCAGAGTGGGTACAAAGTGGGGGTGACCGCTATGAGGAGACGATCCTGTTTAATGTCTTCATGGTGACCTCGGATGGAGGTTCCCTCTGAGATCATGACTGTAATGATAACTATTGCTTATTTGGTTCTGAAGTCAGTTCTCCATGCCTTACACAATACTCACTCTGGCCCTGGAAATGCAATGTTTACTAAACACACAGTTGCCTCACCATCTGACTTAGAGAAGACACTTAATGAAAAATGTGACCATATCCAGCTGCTAGCATTTGTGGCCTGGTTGAGAAAACAAACCTATGAATAAATAACAAGACAAAAATTTGTACATAAAAAATGAAATGAATAAAAGTGGATGAGAAAAAGCAGAGACAGTTTGCACATTTGCTAACATTGGATTTGTGTTCTCTAGTATCTGAGAGTTCGAGCAGGATTTCAAAGTTGAATGTTAACATAATATATCTGTATTTTAAAAAGAGTGTTTTGTTTATTGTAGAGAAAGGTTTTACTGTATGTTGACAAGCAACTGAAGTTAAGGAACATAGTCAAGTTACTTTTGTGATTGATACTCTGCATGGTTGAGATCAAAGACTTGATCTCAGTAGGTGCCCATTAAGACAAATACAAGAAGTCAAGAGAAAGAGATTTTGCCGCACCATCTATTATAGTACATGGCTTAATTTTAAGTATAGGAAGTTTTACAGATTTCTAGGGTGGTGCTTGAACGTCTTGCCATCCTGACTGGCTTTGAATTCTTGTTCTGCTTTGTTAGGCAATGTGAGTTAGACAAACCTGTGTTCCTTAGATTTACCATGTATAAAGTGGAGTATAAAGTGGATCTTTCCTGTCCAATCTTAGTTCCTGTAGAACTTGGTGATCACATGTTTCATGCTCTAGTTAAGTGTTTTGTCCTTACAAGGAGGAACAATTCAAACTATTATTATGGGACAGAAGTAATGTAGAGGCTATAAAAGACAGATTTCCAAAATCGCTTTGGTATGGATAGTGATGCCATCTCTGAATAGTAGAAAGGACTTAAGATGAACATCTGGTAAGGAACTTAGGCAACTTATAGTCAAGGAAAAGACCACAGAAATATGGGTTTAAATGTGTAGGCAAATGAGTTATAAGCAGAGAAATTTAAGTTTTGTGTTCCATAGAAGTGAAGAGAAAAGGGTTAAAAAGAGTGATTGGCCACCCAAATCCATTTCTTACTGAGGGGGTAGAGTTTGCTCAATAAAAACCTTTAGTTTCCAATAAAGAAGTCTGCTTTTAATGGGCTGCCTGTGACCCACAAATGTATTTGGAATAAAGTCACCGGCCAAGCTTTCAAGAACTTGATAACAAAATAAGTGGTAAGGGATTTTGGAAGATTAAATGCATCTGTGGTTTTTACTGTTAGTTCTTCATCTAATTTGCATAATTGTAAAATATATAATATATAAATTCATGTGGAGTTTAAATACAGGGAAGATTAGCCATTTGTTCAGAGGAAAAGAAGAATTCATTGAATAAAGATATCAATACTGAGTTCCTTGCTCGTGCTCTCTCTCCTTCTGCTCCTGATTTGGAACTCAGGACCACGAGGGGTGCACCCACATACTGAGACATTGGGGATGATCTATCAGGAATTCAGCAAGGCCAGCTGGCCTGGGTCTGAAAAACCATGGGATAAAACCGGACTCTCTGAACATAGCGGACAATGAGGACTGCTGAGAAGTCAAGATCAATGACACTGGGTTTTGATCCTACTGCACGTACTGGCTTTGTAGGAGCCTAGGCAGTTTGGATGCTCACCTTACTAGACCTGGAAGGAGGTGGGTGGTCCTTGGACTTCCCACAAGGCAGGGAACCCGGACTGCTCTTCGGGCTGATGAGGGAGGGGGACTTGATTGGGGAAGGGGGAGGGATATGGGAGGCAGTGGAGGGGAGGAGGCAGAAATATTTAATAAATAAATAGATAAATAAATAAAGTAACTGAAGTCCAGGGATAATGGAAGAATGGTTCTCAGGCATGGCTTCCTGAAACTAAGCCCCTTTCCCTGGAATTCGTTCTTAGTAGTATTGTTTATTGCTTGTCGGAAAAGGTGAATCTCGACAGAAAAAAAAAAAAAAAGGTATCGATACTGAAGGAAATGGGAATGAAGTAAGTCCCATCTGGAGGTAACACATCGAGCTAAGGTTTGGGTTTTCACTATATAGGTAAAGAAAAATACATTTCTCTCTAGACTTGGCATTTGTGGATTACCAGGTCTTGATGTTTTCCACATCCTGGTAGCTGTTAAACTAGCATGTGAAGAGCATATCCCAATATACTACATGAGATCGGACAAGGACAGATGGATGAACAAGATCCATCATGTGTGGAGAAGTCAAGGACTTTTAGGCAGACAAAATAGTAAAGCTTAAAATTAATTGTTCTCATTGATATATTTTTCCTTCAACAATAAGTGTAAGCTAAACGATGATGGTTGTGAACATAGAATCTAAACTGAGACTGAATCCAGACTATATCCTTTACTGTATGTGTAAACCTGTGCTAGTTTGTCCCTTGGGAAACAATCTCCAAGGCTGAAATTTATCATCAGGTGCGCTCTCAGAAGTTTTCTCAAAATACTGGTGAGAACAGAAAGAAGGAAGATGGTACCAGAGAGAAGTTGCGTGATGACACGGTGACGCAATGCAGCAGAGAGAGCAGGACACTGCCTGACCGCTGTGCAGAAATGGACAACATCTGACTTGTTCTGCACCAATGAAGCTGGACAAAGCATTGAGCAAAACCTGTCAGCTTGACTTCAACATCCAAGAAGGCCTGCATCTTTAGAAACATGTCCCTGCCACACACCGTGTTGGATTGAAAGGATCCTGAAGAAAACCTCTAGACACAAAAACCAGTGGGCATTTCAGAGTCCAAATGGGAATCATTGACAAAATTTCGCTTCATTTTGCTGGAGATGTGGGGTTGTGGGGCACAATCTCATGATCACCATGGTTTTATAAACCAGGCGGTGCTTTAAAACCAATGTAATCAAGTCATATCCCACGTATCTGAGTCTTTTCTACAGAGGCTTGTGTATCTAGTGACAATTGAAAATTGTATTTTCAGCATGTTTTCTGACATTACAAAATTAACTCTAATTTACCTCAGAGTGCATACAAGCAGAAGTATTATATTTTAAGCTTCAGCATTCTTAAACTTTTTGAAAGGTTTGCATAATTCTCCCTTTGTGAGAAGTTGGATAATTAAAATACACATGCAGGATGTATGTACTTCAGGGTATTTCTAGTGTAACATGCAAATGTACCACTATAACTAATTATTACCGATTTTGTCATGTGGCATCATCAGAGGCTCAGAAAAGCTGCAGTGATGGCAAAAGGACCTCAACAATCTTCCAAGTCTCCCAGGACTCACAAACACAGAGCAAGTGCAAAAGAGAACATGAGCATTAGGATTCATTTGCAGAGGAGACTTTGAAATTTAAACACGGTACTTTATAGTTTAGGGTCAATATTTTACTAATGCTAATTACTTTCCATTTAAAGGATCTTCATATTTTAAAAATCAAATCAGGATGGCTGAAAATTCTGCAGTCCACTGACATTTCAGTCATTATTGCTATTTCAGTGGTGAGCTGCTCAAAAAAAAAAAAAAGACCCAGCAATATCCACAAATTTTCTGAAATGTTAATATTAATAAATGGGAGAAGACAATTGCTAATTAAGTTGTGCACTAGCATTTTGGTTTAAACTAACACAGTAAAACGTTCCAGTTGCCTATGGCTAAGGCATTGGTCTCTGTGAATGCAACAAGCAAAATCTTAAAAATCAAAGTGCTTGGTTCCATGCATTCAGGAATGGGACTTTCTCCAGTTGAGACTTCTGAATAACCACAAGTCAGAAGCAATATTTTACAAAAGTCTAACTTTGAAAATGCATTCTTCAGTAGCGAATTATACAGTGTAATTTATTTGAGAGTTAATATGGGACAAACTTTTGGTTTGTCATCATCAGAGTAGCATTACAGAATGATTCAGTCAGTCACACAAACACACAAACACACACATACCAATACACACACACACACACACACACACACACAAGAATCCACCGCTACAGTTAGTTTTACTCACAGTTCCACAATTTTTCGAGAAATATAAAGAATGATAAATCTAGAGGAAAAAAAAGATAATTTCAATATTTTGAAAGAAAGTCAGTTCTCCCAATGAGAAAAAAAGTATTGTATCAGATAGCAGACTATAAATACAATACTCCCATAGTAAATTTTTGACTACTAACAGACTTTAAAAGTTATATTTCTTTGTGGCATGGATGAACAAAATTTAAAAAGTAAAATTAATTAAGATGCCCCCAAATTTTGGGAATTATAAAGAGAGTTTAAATTGACTTTTTTATTTTTATTTCAAAGACAAACTACAACTATGAACTTTGAGAAACTATATATAATTTGGAAAATAAATACATAAATTGTACTTCAGAACTTACATAGTTCCAAGTAAATGTAAACACTCATTGAAAGTACGTCCTGAAACTGACCACAGTGTAGTGTGTAATGTCACTAGTGATTCAGAAGGCTCCAAGCTACTGAAAACACTTTCACAACCATTATTCCAAACAAAAATCAACATGCTATAGAAAATGATATTTTAAAAATAGCTATGAACATTGAAATAAGTGTGCACAGCAGCTTCCTCTCTTGTACATTAAAGGCAGTCTTAACTCCTAAGGCATTTTCATTGCAAACACTTAAACCTTGAGTCATTTCTAGAAAAAAAATTAATGGATTCTTCATGGTTGAAAATTCTGGCAGAGGAAGCAGAATTTTAAAATCCTCTTTTTTTCCCGGGTGAATGGAGTATAGAAAATTATCTCTAATCTTTGCAATTAAAAGCATTTTATTGAAGGTCTCTGAGACAAAAACCCAATATGAATGTTTTAAAGTTTCTGAAGCTGCTAGGCAGAGTGAGTCCTAACACAGAAGCAGGCGTGGGAAGTCACCCTTTCCACCTCACGTTTAGAGAAATGTAAAACAGGTTTGTAGACAACGGAGCAGACATCGCCCTTGCAGGCTAGTTTTCGTTCCAATTTTACTAGAACCTAGCTACAATCTGCAAAATTTACATCTGATGTTTTATGCTAAGCACATCTGTTGTGAGTAGCTGGAAGGCAGGCATGCTCATTTTTACATGTCTCTATGAATGGAAAAGAGGCATTATGCAAAGGCTTCCACCAGTATCTCTTAGGATAAAATCAGTGTTATTTGATCCACGGAAGCATATTTGAAATAGTTTCTCCTATGTTTCTGAAAACAGACTTCTGTAAACGTCGCACTGTAGGAAATGCAAATCACTCTTGTACATGAAAAACAGAATGTTTCCCAGGAGTTCAGACTCCAATAATCAAGCACATACACACTGCAACAAATTAGATAAATAATTAGATTAGCAAAAATAGTTACGGAGAAAATGCCTCCTCTCTGGCCTCATTACTTGTGACGACAGCCAACAAGTTGGGGAAATAATGAAATAAAAATCCACAAACAGTGCTCATATTTACTCACAAGAGTATAAAAAAGCAACCCACAAAATAGCCAACGTTTTTAGTAATGCTTTTTAGGGACATCAGAAGGTCAATATGTATATCTGTATGAAACTGTGCTACCATTCAATATATTTTCTAGTGCACACTATTAATAATCTATGTAAAACACATAGTCTATATCACTGTGTGGGGGCTTTTGAAGATGTCTTTTTAGTTTAGACAACACAAATTGCAAGGAGTATGGAAGATGACAGCAGTGTGGAGTGGCAAAGCAGTCTACAAAGAGGAAAGAGAGCTTGTAGATCTCTAGGAAAGAAAATGGCCTGTACTCGAAAGTTAAGAAAATTCCTATTCTAGTTTACAGTTCAGAGTTTCAGTCCGTTATCATCATGGTGAGACATGGTGGCGTTCAGGTAGACATGGTGCTGGAGAAGGAGCTGGGAGTTCTACATCTTCATCCACAAGGAACAGGAACTGACCTGAGTGTCACATTGGGCGTAGCTTGAGTATAGGATACCTCCAAAAACAACCCCACGGGGATACACTTCCTCCAACAAGGCCACTCCCTTTGGAGGTCATTTTCTTCCTTTCTTTTTTTCTTTCTTTCTTTCTTTCTTTCTTTCTTTCTTTCTTTCTTTCTTTCTTTCTTTCTTTCTTTCTTTCATTGATTTTTATTGAGCTCTACATTTTTCTCTGTTCCCCTCCTTGCCTCTCTCCTCCCCTTCAACCCTCTCCCAAGGTCCCCATGCTTCCAATTTACTCAGGAGATCTTGTCTTTTTCTACTAGCCATGTTGATTAGATTTATATATGTCTCTCTAAGGTTCCTCATTGTTGTCTAGGTTCTCTGGGATTGTGATTTGTGGGCTGTTTTTTCTTTGATTTATGTTTAAAAACCACTTATGAGTAAGTGCCTATGATAATTATCTTTCTGGGTCTGATTAGAAACCCTGGGGAAAGTCCTCTGAATGCTCTAGATACACCTGCTTTCTCATTACCCTTTCCTTAAAAAAAAAAAAAGAAAAGAAAAAGGAAAAGAAAATTCCTATTCAGTTGTCAGGCTTTGTGCTTGAACTTATGATGCTCACTCTTCCTGAATCTTTCTTTATTCAGTCATTCTGAGCACTGGAAACTGAGCACTTCATATGTAATGCGTGGTTCTTACATAGTTGGATCCATTGAATTTAGTTTACATTAAATACTATATGTATTTAAATTTAAACATATCCTCCTTGGTGTTCATGCGTGCATGCATGCGTGTGTGCAGAAGCTCACAGAGGGAAATAACGGTCTACTCACTGGCATGTGCTTGGCCTATATTTACTCCTTGATGGCTGAGGAAGGCAAATGTTCAGTTTAACAGCTTGTTGCTCTCACTTATTTGTATCTTTAATTATGTTTGAATAAATTAAGTGGTCATAGCATCTAGAATTTTTAAAATTCGGGCATGTATACATGTTCACATGTGTGTAGTTACATGTGTACACATGAACAGGAAAGAGGTTGACATTAGGTGTCTGCCTTAATTGCCTTTATTACCTGACGCAGGGTACCTCCCTGAACCTGGAACTTATTTAGTTGCACCAGCTAGACAGTGTACCCCAGCGATTGGGGATACCGTCTTATCTTCTTTAGTACTGGGATTATAGATAGCTACCACATCTACTGTACTTCTTACTGGAGGTTGAGATCTAAACTGGGTTCTCATAACTGTGTACTACATGCTTTAGCCACTGAACTATGTCCCCACTGAAAACCCTGTTTTAAAGATCCATGGATAGAGAGACCAACTGCTATCAAGTATAAAGTTTCAATAAAAAAGACTGTGGGAAACTTTAGAACTTTGACCTCAATCATCACTGGTAGGCAACCAAGGGCAGCAATAGCAGCCTATATTATTATAGGAATCTCTTGGACTACCCCAACAAACAACTCACAATGGGGTTTCTGATATTTGGTAGTGGAATTTTGTTAGATGGTCTGTGGCTCTTTGATGTTGCTCATTTGTCAGCCCTTGGTAGCATATTATTTAAACTGTGTATGTGTAAATATGTATGTTTGTAAGTATTTTACATAACTTTAGGTAAATAGTTCCTTATAAAAAAATTAAAACTCACAGGTGTGCATAGGCAATTGCTTTCAAAGTACATGATTGTGACTTGCAGACAATTAATTTTACTTATCCATCTAAGACAGTAGACCCTGGAACAATGGCCAGGGAATCCCTGGCCTTCATGGAATGAAAAAACAAACAAGCATTACTTAACTACAATGAATCTGCTTTTGCCTCAGTTATAACATTAAATTTACACATACTTCATTTGCTATATGTCTTACATATTCAAACTGTGTGAAACCGAGGAAATGGCACATTTTACTGTCTTTTACAAGACAATTAAGCAGGATAAATCACACCTACATGGTTGTTTTAAGTAGATACTCAAAACCCTTGTACAATAGCAACAGGACCACCTTAGAAGAGAAGATAGAAGGAGTTAAGGAAACAGAAAATGGAGAACACCAAGAAACAAGAGCTTCTAAAACAACTGCAAAAAGTTTGTATCAACTCACTGAGACTGAAGCAGGAATTACAGGGCCGGCATGAGTCTGTACCTGATATCTGTATATAGCTATCTGTATATAGATATCTGTACATAGATATTTGTAATATAGCTATCTGTATACAGATATCTGATGTAGCTTTCAGTGTAAATGGTTGGGTCTCTGATTCTTGTGCCTTCTCTTTGGCTCTTTTAATTGTCTATTGACTTATCTTGTCCAACTCTGGTATTACAATTTTGTTTTTTCTTATATTTTATTTTGTCATGTTTCGTTGTTATCTCTTAGAAGTCTGTTTTATATCATTCAAGACAGAGAGGGAGTGGATCAGGACAGGGGAGGAGATGGGGAAGAACTGGGAAAAGTAGAGGGAGGCAATACCATATTTTTTTTTTAAAAAGTTTAATCACTATGATAATCCTTCTTCAATTTTATCATATTACTTTGAAAATATAAATATCTAACCACTCCAATCTATACAATGTTTAATACACCTAAAAAATAAGTAAACTTCTATATCCTTTTAACTTTCTTGTAAGCACAGAGAAAATATTTTATCAAAATAATATTTCTGGGTCAGGTATTATATCATATATTAAAGACCTTTTATTTTGGTTTCATAGTGTAAATTTGTTTTAGAACATTTTCAACTAGGCATTGGAATCTTACACCTACATAAGAAAGTTTTATTTTCATTGAATAATGAATGATTCATGAAATCAGTCAGATGCTTTGCCTATTTTAAAGGATGTGGGTAAGTACTTAATCCCTATGATGTAAACTAAGGAAAAATCCATCCTCTACAAGCTAACTAGCATTGACTGGAATATCAAGGGACACCAGTTGAGACCATCATATAAAATGTGAAGAAGAAAACTTATTTGAACATCAAACTTAATTAAACAGCAGTCACTAACTAAAGTGTGATCCAAATCGTAATGTCTGCATGTGTTAAGCACAACGACAGGAGTCTGCACATCATGGCAAATGATGAAAACCTCTCCTCCTTCAGCTGGGACAATCCTTGGACTATTCAATACCAAGCCTGCTTTTGATCTCCACATTCACAAGAATACAATAACTGCACTGTCTGTGCAAGTTCACTGAGTCAAAGGCTATTTCCACATGTCTATTATGTGTAATAGACATATTTTTAATGGGATTTTCCATGTTAAATTGTAGCCATATTTCATTTCTTTAAGAACAGGAAGAATGTAGACATTTGTATTAAAATAATTGAAATCTATATTCCTCTCCAGTCTAACCCTTTAAAAGGTGAAGCAAGTGTAAATTTTCCCAATATTATTGGTAAAGCTTTGTGTTTGTCAATAGAAAACATGTTTATCATTTTTCTCATCTGTAGAAAATTACCATAAAATTGTGAAGAGGATAGCATTTCCAACTCTTGGAACCAATTACGTATTTTAAATCAATACAGGAATTTATCAAACCATGTATAATTAGATAATGGAAATTCATAGAGATTTCATGCAGCATCTATGACAATGAGAAATAGTGTA
This sequence comes from Microtus ochrogaster, assembly GCF_000317375.1. NCBI lineage: Eukaryota > Metazoa > Chordata > Mammalia > Rodentia > Cricetidae > Microtus > Microtus ochrogaster. The sequence goes on along the minus strand of NC_022025.1, from coordinate 6,831,744 downwards.
GATTGTGCTGATACAAGTGGCCTTCCTTCCCTAATCTCCAGATGTCATCATTCTTTCTTCACTGTAACTCGTATTTACAGCAGACTCTTCCAAAACCAATCCATAGTCTGTACCTGATGCTAGCTTCCCATGTTTGAAACGAAAACTGAATATTATGAGGGTGATCAAAATATTTAAGTGATTCATGATTTTTAAACAATTGAATGATTTAGTCTGTGGACTATAGATTGACCATGGCTAGCTTCTCAACAGCTCACGGACTTTACTCTTCTGAAGTGATACACGAAAAGCAGCTTCTTACTGATCTACTTATGTGAAACACAAGCAGCCCTCTACAGTGAGAAGGAGAAGTAGCTGCTGCTCATTCCATGTTTTAATTTTAGCCTAAGATATATACGTTTTGAGTAAGTTTATACTTCCTCTCTTCTTTTCAGAGACAACTGTGTATAAAAACTATACACAATCTAGTTCAGTTTTGGACAGAAAAAAAAGTAGTTTTTCCACTTAGCAACCAAAAGATGATGCTGTGTAAATGGTACTGGGTCAAGCAGCCATAATTTCTGAAAGAAAGTATATAGAAAAGAACATAAACATGAGATGCAATGAATTGAAAAGTAAAAAGTAAAAATATAAAGCCATTACTTATAAATTTTGCAAAAGGAAAAGCTTGTGTAATAAAAGGTCTCCGATGTCATAATAAGATAAATGAAGATGACAGGCTTAAAATAAAAATTATCCATGAAAAATACTGTCTCCAGGGTTACAATGCAAATAACAATGTTCATGCCATTATCTAAAGAGTTGGAAGCTGGACATTCATGTAGGCTCAGATCATACTTGCTCACATTACTGTAAAGTTATGGAGAGGAACACGTACATTGCAGTGACAAATTGGCTGGTCAACACCTTAGTGCAGTGGATAAACTTGTTATCAGTAAAGAAGGTTCAGACACCCATAAATAACCTGCTAGAAGACTGTCATCTGAAGTCCCTAAAATCATGAAGTAGGGAAAACAAAAGATTAGTAAAGAATAAAGCTATAAAGTAATCCAGCACTAACTCAAAATTGAGTATAATAAATGATTATTTATTTAGGGGTAGACTCACCGATCACAGTCCTTTGTATAAATGAGGAACAGGAACTGAATCCAGCAGCCAGGAGAGAGAGAGTATACACAAGCTTATAACTGCATTTATAGTATAAGAGACCATGCAAAAGTAGCCTGATATCTTAAAGGTTATTGACTGAAGGAGTTCCCACAGTTCCTCCTTTTGTCTAAATAAATAAGAGAGTTCTAAGCCTAATGCAAAACTATATACAATATGAAAAAATATCAGGTATAAAAATGAGAATTACAGCCAGCAAAACCAATATCAAGCAAGAAACACATGCTAAATGTTTCAATAATTATCCTATCCTTAGAAGTCTAAGTCTTATGTTAAAAATTTGCTTGGCTAAGTCATGAGAGGAAAGTAACTACAACTATCTAGTCTTCAACCCCATCAAAGACTTGAGAAGGGAAATAATATCACTTGAGTAAACAGGAAGTACCATCAAGCAACTTACAAAATGTGCAATAAATGACAGAGACAACTGGCTACCTGGGTAATCACCCAGAGTTTCGCTTGCAATGTCGGAGCAACCAACTTTGGCTAAGGCCTAGAATAAATGGCAGACCATTTTCAGAAGCAGAAAAAATTTCAAAACCATCTTACCCTATCTTGGCAAGGTTTGACAGATTTTTTTTTCTTGTATCCTGCTTGTCCAGTCTGGGTACCATGCATTTTGTCAGTGATCGAGGTATGGACAGTTGCTTGCCCAAAGGCCAGGTTTTTCTTTTATTATTATTATTTATTTATTTATTAAAGATTTCTGTCTCCTCCCCGCCACCGCCTCCCATTTAACTCCCCCTCCCCCAATTAACTCCCCCTCTCTCACCAGCCCAAAGAGCAGTCAGGGTTCCCTGCCCTGTGGGAAGTCCAAGGACCTCCCACCTCCTTCCAGATCTAGTAAGGTGAACATCCAAACAGCCTAGGCTCCCACAAAGCCAAAACACACTCCGAGTTGAGTGTCTTCGGTGCTCAACATTCTCCCAGGAATAGATCAATGCTGCCAGGAGTAATTGTGTCTCATGTCAACAGGACGTTAATTTTTTTAAGTGCCATATTCTACAGTTTTTTGAAGTGGTTTAAGATTACCTGTCTATGCAGAATACAATCTTTATGCATCTAAAGAACCTGATTAGTCTAATTCTATAAGTATGATAAACATAGATGATTGTTGACCTATAATTCTTTATACCTATATAGCTTAAAGACTAAGGCTTCATATTAGAATATTAAACAATTTTTAAACAACTGTGCAACAAATGAGGAAAATGACCTCAAAATGTGAACAATGAATAAGTATCTTGATCAGAGGTATAAATGTATAGTGCAATATGATAAACATATCCTAAAATTATATCAATATAAAAATGTTTTAAGAAGAGTTAGAAGTTTGCTTGCATACAACATGACAAAACAACTTTGTCTAGGTAAACAGAAATAGGAGCATATTCAATATAATTTGAATTTGTATCAATATGAAATCAAATTGTTTATAAATAATAGCTCACAAGTATTTACTCTATTACTTACTATCACTTTTAAGGTGAGTAAGCTCACACTCATCTACCAATTTTCCCATCTAATTTCTCTTTTTTTCAAAGAGATCCCTGAGCCTGCATAACTTCGACTCTAACCTCCAACCCTATAGCAGTTATAACCAACCCCTAATTGATGTCCCTAACCCAGAGGACAAACTTTGTTGGGAGAGGGGATATCATCTTCTAGAATTATTTCCAGCTGTCACAGAGGTGATGTTCTTTCTATGGGATTCTGTAAAAACAAAATGATGGTTAAGTTTCAAGATTATTATCTGGTGTAATTGCAAATAGTCTCTGAGTAATGTCAGGGTTTTTCTGAGGTTTCTATTTGTAGCTCTGGCCATAACATCTTAAGAAGGTGCACCATTTCAGCTAACCAAGTTGGAACCATCTTGAGCAGCTGGTACCCATAACCAGTCCTATAGTAGTGCTATCAAAATCATGACATCATTTCAACCAAGTGGACTCACTGTTGTGGGGCTCCATCTTCTTCCTGGAAATTTCAAATATTACTGCAAGAAGATTTATTGTTAATTGTGGAAAACTTAAAAATTATTTATATAGACATATATTCAATCAAAGGTATGATAGAGATAAAGAAGTTACAAGAAAATCTCCAAAAGTAGGAAAAAGAATATCATTCACCATGATCAAGTAGGCTTTACCCCAGAGATTCAAGGATTGTTCAACATAAAAAAAATCTGTCAATGTAATCCACCATATAAACAAACTGAAAGAAAAAAAAACCCACATGATCATCTCATTAGATGCTGAAAAAAAACCTTTGACAAAATCCAACACCGCTTCATGATAAAAGTCTTGGAGAGATCTGGGATACAAAGAACATACCTAAATATAATAAAATCAATATACATCAAGCTAATTGCCAAAATCAAGTTAAATGGAGAGAAACTGAAAGCAATTCAACTAAAATCAAGAACAACATAAAGTTGTTTACTTTCTCCATATCTATTCAATATAGTAATTGAAGCTGTATTTACAGCAAGAAGACAACTAATGGAAATCAAAAGGATACAAATTAAAAAGGAAAAACTCAAAGTATCATTATTCACAGATGATACGACAGTATAGATAAGCAACCCCCAAAATGCTACCAGGGAACTCTGACACCTGATAAACATTTTAGTCAAGTTGGATACAAGACTAACATAAAAAAAAATCAGCCCTCCTATATACAATTGATAAATGGGCTGTGAAGGAAATCAGCGAATCAACACCCTTTACAATAGCCTCAAATAATATAAAATATCTTGGTGTAAGTATAACCAAGCCAGTGAAATATCTGTATGACAGGAACTTCACATCATTTTAAAAAGAAACTGAAGAAGGTATCAGAAGATGGAAAGATTATCCATGCTCATGGATCAGTAGGATTGGGAGAGGGCTGACATCCAGAAATATATTAAAAAACTCAAGAAATTAGAAATCAACCAAGAAAATAATCTAATTAAAAATGGGGTTCAGATCTAAACAGAGAATTCTCAACAGAAGAATCTCTAATGGCTGAGAAACACTTAAGTGGATGTTCACGACCTTTTGAAATTCCTACTCTAGAGGATGTGAAGCCTCAGGCTATCAAGGTTATGAGCACATAATCCCACATGGAATCAGACATGTGCATGCTAAATAAGACCCACAAAAGCTAACACAAGAAGCCTCTTTTATGAGTTGGTGGTCAGAGTCGTCCATGTGACCCCCCCAAAAAAAAATTGTAAGCTAATTGCTATTACTATTGCTACCTCCCAGAGGTTGAAGGTGAATCCCTATTGCTGAAGAAATCACACGCCTTGGACAGAGGACTTGGGATAGCTGAGCTGTTCTGATCTGAAAGTCTCCTTTCTTGGGCTAACTCTATAGTTCCAGCAACACTGTGCAAGCTGCCATGTGGGAGAAGAATCAGTCTTGTAACTCACCTGCAATGTCTATGAATCAGAATAATGACAAACACAGCAAGATAGCCATGGAAGTCCAAGAGAGCCATTCATTGATTGAAAGTATCCAATAGGTATCTTACTTTACTTAAGACCTGCTCAGCATGTAGGAAAACTACCTGGAGCTAGTAAAATAAGGGATGTTGGAAGAGACCCTACTGCTACCACTTAACTAGGCCAACAGAATTCCTAAATAATTTTATCCTTATGTCCACAAATAATAAATGTAGCTCTCAACTCACATCAAAGTAGCTTCTCTTTGCAGTGGACAGAAGCTATTATAGAAAACTACAGAATGCCAAAATCCACAGATACATGGATCTTAGATCATGAGATGCCTAGTCTCAACTGATGCATGTAAAACTGAGATTTTGTACCAAAGTTTCAGGGAACATTATGGAAGGTGTGTGGGGGTGGGGGGGGCTGGGGGTATAAGAACAAGACGCTTATTAGTCTGCTGTGAGTTTGTGTCTCCAGGAAATATCAGGAAAGTTGTACTCATGATACTTTAAGAGTATGATTGCCTAAACAAGACCTAAATGATAACTCCAACACATAGACATGCTAATGTGGAAGCAGGGACCCCCAAGAGCTTTTGTTCCTAGCTCCTGGCCACTATGGATTGCTTAAAGAGGGAGAATTTGTCCTTCACAGAGATGAAGCCCTCCGATTAGCTATTCAATACCAAATGGTTAGTCCTGAAATCAAATACACACAAGCAAACACTAAGTGGACTCAGAATGATGCATATGTATGTATTTATACATATATGCAGTAATGATAATTTAAAAGGCTGTCAATGTGAGAGGAAGCAGAGGGAAAAATTGTAGAATCAAAAGGAAGGAAGGGTTGGAGGTGGGAGACATGGGAGTGTTTGGAGAGAGGAAAGAAAAGGAAAAAGGATGCAATATTTTCATTAAAATTAAATAAGTTTTCGAAAAGTGTTTAAAAAATTTTTAAGTATCCTTTTGTTTGAACAAATAAAATAAAAAAGTAACCCAAAAGCATTATAAATCTGAATTTTATAAATAAGGTGAATAAGCATTGACATGCAATGAGAGCAATCACTGATGACAGCTAGTAGTTTCCTGAGCATGTCATTCTGTTCTCTCTTATGTAGGTACTGCCTTATGCATTTACAGAAGATGTGGGCACATCTACATTCTTGATCAATAAGAATGCATCTGTGTACTATTTTAAAGAATTTATATTTTACTTCCTCATGTATCTTTCTATAATAAAATATAGATATTTAATAATAACATAAACACTTCTTGTTTAACCTGCACGCCTATGTTTACCTTAGCAATATGCACAGCAGCCAAGCTTATATCAGCCTGCCTGTCTATCAATGGCTAAATAACCAAAGAATAAAATAAAATAAAATAAAATAAAATAAAAAATACAATAGAATGTAATTCAGCCATAAAGAAAAAAATCATGTTGTTTTCAGAAACATATATAGCACTGAAGATGTAACCTTTTGTAGAAGAAATGAGACAGACTGAGAGAGAATAATTATTTCATGTTTTCTATCAAATGCAAAATGCAAAAATGAAAGTAAATGCAAGTAAAAGGCAGGTTATTTGGAAAAGGAAGCATTTCAGGAGGGGATAAGAGAGTGGTTCAATGTGATGATATCGTAATGACTGTTTTATTATTACAGTTAACAAACAATAATAAAAATGTAAAATTTCTCTCAGTTTTCATCTTACTACAAGACAGGATACTGAGTACAAGTTTTAATATATAAAGCACTTCTTCGTATTTGAAGTAAGGTTCCTTGATTCCTACACGTACAAGGCACACTTGGATAGCATTTTTCACCCTCCGTTATTTTTCTGCAAAATGAAGGAGTGTCCTTAACATGTGACTTTTCCAAGTCCTTGTGTTTCAAGGTTTGTATTGTCCATGTTTTAATATAAGAGCAGTGGTTGTAAAAATATTATAAAATTGCAAGGTCAGGCATTTCTATAATTCCAGCTTTTGGAAAGCTGATGCAGGGAGATTGCCTTCATTGGTCAACCTAGACTAAATACAGAATACCAGAACAGTCTGGGCTACATATAAAAACTCATAACAAAACAAACAGGCAAAAAGTCTATCCATATCTTATGGGAGACTTTATCACCTGCAGGGCTACAATAATCATAATGAATGTCAACTTCCTTTCTTGTCCTCTCTGAGTGTCAGAGGACAGAGATGATTTTATTTTTACACATTTAAAGACTGCCAGACTTCGCTGATCCTCTTGATCATGTTTGCAGCTGTATCTTCTTGTTAGACAAAGTGATAGCATTTGTCCCAATGAATATTTAAATACCCATTATTAATATTACATGCACATATTTAATAACAACCCTTCATAAAAGTAGAGCTCCTGCCAGCTATAAACCCAATTGTCACGTTTTGATGGGCATTGTTTTGAGAGGTGCTATAAAGAACAAAGTCGTGGCCTGACCACTGCAGCCAGGCACGACCCGTCCAAGACCAGGCCTGCTATTGCCGCTCAAGCAATTGTCTGCATCTGGTTTCATTTATGGTTTTGATACCTTTCAAATACCTTGCTCACCAACATCTGAGCCAAGCAGTGAGGTTTCCAGTTTGGTTTTATTAGAACACTGTAAAGGTGTGTAGTAGTTTGCTAGGACATGGTTCTTAAAAGATCGTATTTGTAGGGAAATTGGTTAATCATTTCCCTCCTAAAGATTTACTCCCAACAATTTTAATCTTGTGTGGTCTCAGCCATTCACTATCTGTCAGACATTCAGATCAAAGGGAAAAAAATCTCTTTATTTGCACCTTTTGCTCACAACTAAGAATGTGAGAATATACGAGGACTCCCTTTTGAACTTCAGTTTCAGCCAAAGTGAAACAAGTGATTGAATTATTAGGACTATTTATTTGTTAAAAAAAAAACTTCAAACTAATTTCCCTCAAAAATTATTTATTAGCAATGTGAGCGTTTCCAATGTTCCTCTAAATTACGCTTTAATGTTCGTCAAGAATGAAAAACGAGTTCAGTCATATTCATGTGCAGCCAGAGATACACACTCTCATGCATGTTCACACATGATCATGCACACACACATGCATGCCTGCACACAGGCAAATATAAGTATGCACACTGATGGGACTAGCAATTAAATTGTTATAGTCTTCTATTGGTCCTTCAAAAATCAAATATCCATGATGCCTGATTCCTGAATGAGCACTCCCCCCGCCTTTATTCTCCTTCTGCCTATGGATGTGTTTTGCAGCTGGAGCTGTTCCTATGTGATTGAAGCTACAGAAAGTTATTAAAGAACTCCAAGAAGAAAAGAAGGTGAGTGGAGACAGATTGTTTCTGGTTTGGATTAATAGGAAAACTACCAGAGAACAATTTCTTCCACCTGTATCTATGGCTATGTCATTTATTCCAATGTGGAAATCATTTGAACTGATGTACATACACAGAAGAAGGAGAAAGAAAATATACTTTGACCATGTAACTAAAACAATCCCCCCTAGTTGACTCAAAATACCTGCCAAGAAGTCCTTCGCTAGAGCGTCACGCTTGCCCTCTTCTTGAATCTCTAAATTTATTGACCAGCATCCCATGCTGCTTTCTTTCCTCTCTCAAGTCATTGTTATCCCACCTTGTTCTTTTGGTTTTCTCTCTCTGAATCACTTACTGTCCTGGTGTGTGTTCCTAGATATAATATATATTCTCAAATGTGATAAGGAAATAAGATTACTGTTGTTCAGATATCGCTGATGCTTTAGTCCTCACTTTCCCTCATTAGGCTCGTCAGTCACCTCATGTGTTCTACCTGTGCCCAGAATGTCCCGGCCGATGGAGCGTTTCATTAAAAAAGAATCAATATCCCATACAGTGTGTCCCTTGTGTGTCTATACTTCCTACAGTGCAGACTTAATGTAAAGATGCGAATGGTTTCAGAATCCCCAAGATGTGCTTTGTAGGCTGCCATCATTTTCTCGGGTTTAACAATTCAAACCTTTATTTTTTTTTAAAAAAAAATCTTGATTTTAACAATAAAAAATATTAACTAGATTAGAATTCCAAAATATATTATGTCTGTTTTAAACATGCATGCCATCCAGAGAACTACATAGTAATAAAAAATAAGATGACAGGAGAAAATGATTATAATTAAGTCTAAGAACTGAATCTACATTCTTTCATTACCAGAATATTTTTTAAACTTCATCACAATAATCAGAATGTGGCATCCTCCGAGGGAAGACAAGTCAAGCATCATCACAGCTTGGCATTTAAAACACATGTGAGATTCCCCGAGGTCTCTATTAAAATTGCCAGAAAAGCAAAAAGGGACGCACGCTGCCTTGTTCAGATGTGAGGGTGGGAATCAGAGAGTCACACAGTAGGAGATGCAGAACCAGATCATGAGTTCTGAATCCCATTCCCCGGGAACATTCTAACACTATCTGCAGGTCGTGGCCTCCGGTCACCTCTTGTTTGTGTAACAGACACTGTGCTGTTTAGTCCCCAGTGGTCCCTCCTGCATCCTAGTATTAGACATGGCAGTCATATGTAGTTCTCTCCAGAACTGAGCAAGCCCTGATCCTATGGAACTGAAAGTTTTGTCATACACAGTGATTGATTCATTCAAAGTTACTTACTAAGTCCTGAAATTCTTATTCTCACAATAGAAATATTAAAATTTTAACAAATTACATTATGTGAATATTCGGAATAGTCAGGGGAGGAGGCCACAAAGAGAAGTATGCAACCTATCCTTGGGCACGTCATGTAAAGAATTGTGGTAGACACACCAGTTTCAACAGGTCATTAGCAGAAGAAGCAGATAGAACCCCATGGTCCTATTTAAGATGTCTTCATCCTCTCCATCCAAATGATCTACTTGCAAGAAGATACCACAAATTGGCTCTCTCCAGTGCAACCTCTGGAACTTAGTTCATAGAATTTGATTTAAAAAAAAATGTGAAACCGGGCGGTGGTGGCACACGCCTTTAATCCCAGCACTCGGGAGGCAGAGGCAGGCGGATCTCTGTGAGTTCGAGGCCAGCCTGGTCTAGAAGAGCTAGTTCCAGGACAGGAACCAAAAGCTATGGAGAAACCCTGTCTCGAAAATTAAAAAAATAAAAAAATAAAAAAAAAATAAAAAAAATGTGATTATTTTATACAGCTGAAAGTTGGGGCATTTTTATGCAAAAAATGTTTTCTAGACATGGGTTAAACTTATATCACCCAAATGATAAGAAATATGATAATCTTTAAGGTGAGGTAGCAAGACAAAGCTGAACATTGTAGCAAGGAGGGAAGGATCAAAGAGGCCTAGAGTGAGGGCATATTGGAATATGAACAAAAGGTATTCAAAACTGAATAAAATATACCAGGTATTTCTAAGGGAAAAATTATAGAAACTTTATTATATCTCATTGTTTTTGTATACAGCCTGAGCCCAGGTTAAGTTCTACTTTCCATTGTTAGTTTGCTGTCACGTTAGGAGACAAGACGTCATCTGAGGAGTTGTCACATGTCTGTGAATTGGAGTAGGCTTTCTAGCTACTATTTGATGCTCTCACCCAAGCTTCTACTGAACCTACACCTGCCAATTATGCTTTACTCGATTGCTGTCATTCATGGGTATCCTACAAGCCTGACCCACAGCATCTTCACCTCCCATGCTTTATTTAGGAGTCAGGCATTTTTATGGTACATGGTGACTGGTAGATTGTTCAATGATTAAACCTCGAAAAGGCTGAGGCTTTTACATTAAGATCACTAGTTGTTACTGTTTGGGGTTGGTTGTTTAGTTGTTGTTTTTTGGGGTGGGGGTTGAGTGTTCGTTTGTTTATTTGTTTGTTTTATCCATGTATGGTGGGTTTTGAGACAGAGTTTCTTGAAGTCCTGAAACTCCCTCTGTAGACCAGCACGGCCCGAACACACAGAGATCTACCTGTCTTTGCCCAAAGAGTGTTGGGATTAAATGTGTGCTATTAAATTAATGTGGATAAGATTGTTAGTTTTAAAATTATTAGAAACAGGAAACTTAAATGACTTGATAAAATTCACACTGACTTTATAGTGTCCAAAATTACAAACGTTTTTCAAAAGTTACACAGCTGTTTACAATCCAGTGTGCAAACTGCAGCATGAATACATGTACGAGAAAATAATAACTTACCTATCGTCTTCTTCCTTCCTCTTTTATTTATTCCGATTTATATATTGTTGTCTTTATTCATTCAGTTCTGATTTTTTATTCATCTAGTCCTTACCCTAAAATCTAAACACTGGAAATATCAAAATTTTAAATATTGAATTATGAAAACAGTGAGAAAGCAGGTAGCTAAGTATTCATTCAGAGAAAGCAGCTCAGTTGACACGATGCCCATTGAACTCTAACTCTCTTATCTTTTATATCATGTCGATCACATAACTCTGCATTACACACATTATAAAACCCACCCATTTTTAGCTGGGTGACCAGTGTATTTTCCCTTAAATAAAGGATGAGAATCAAGGTTGACAGTTATTGTATTTTCCACAATCCTATTTATTTCATTACAGAATTTACACTAAAAGATGAAAAATATCTGAGTGTCACTGTTTGTTCCCAAAGAACTGTCTTCTCTGGCCATGATACCATATTGTGTTTGGGATAATTATATCTGAGTATTCCAAGGTGCCTACATTTATCTCTATGTAAGGAAAAGAAGTCAATACACAATATATATTATTTCAAAAAATCAGGTCATCATCACAAAGTGATAATGATTCTGAAGTTTATTAAGTTTACACCTTAGCATACTCTTGAGAAAACTCCCACTTGGAGATAAAATTAAACATAGGAAATTAAATTTTATTAATTAGGGTTAGCATGCTAATATGGTTATACCCGTAAGAAAAGATACACTTCTGAGAAAATAGTTATGTGTTTGAGGGACCAACAGAAAAAATAATTCCCATATGCACATGTACTAAAATTCAAACCATACACATGCCTCTAAATTATTATGAATTAATAGCTTCCGAAGCATCGGGGTAGAGAAGTATTGTGAAATTTTCAAAAGTGGTCATGAAATAGCTAAAGACATCCAGTGACTGGGTATTTATGACACAGATGATTTTATGGCAGGAAGACATATAGAACCAATATAAAAGACCTCTTCTATCTAGTAAGCTTTTGTTCGCACTAAAACAGTAGCCCTCTGCTGTCGATATTTATGTGACTGTTTCTAACAAACAGGATCTCAGGCCAGCCAAATGGTCTTCTTTCTTCTCCAGTATTCTGTCCTTAACATTCTCATAGGCACTGTGTTTTATCTAGTTGATTTCTTCATAATTCTTTTTAAAATTTTAGCACAAATTAAATTAGCACAGTTCCATCTACGTGAGTCTCCTACACTCATTCTAACTGGTCAACAGCACCAGCAGCACCCTTCATTTGTGTGTGGCCTCAAATAGCCTTGGTCAGTAGTTTGTCACCTATTTTCCATAAGTCAAAGAGCTAGAGTCAGTACATCATAACCAAATTAGAACTGCTTTCTTTCCTAACTAGCTACCTACTACCTTGGTGTAGGCAAAAGCCCACGATGATCAACATTTCTCCAAATACGGAATTAACAACATTCCTTTTATAAACTGGTAATACTGTAAAATTGCTTTGCCTTATTTTCAAGAACACAAATATCATTTTTTCTTAGTATATGTGTGCTTTAAAAAAAAGACAACATATTGAAAGACTTATGTACAACACCTTTTTTTTCTCTCTCAGAGTTCCAGAGGTTGGGAAGTCAGATATAATGCATGTAAAAACCTTTGATTTCTGTTGAGACTTCTCTGTTTAGGTCTGTACCCCATTTTTAAATTGAATTATTTAGTATTTTTATTTCTAGTTTCCTGAATTATTTATATATTTTGGACATCAGGCCTTTGTCTATTGTGGGGTGGTTGAAGATCTTTTCCCAAACAGTAGGCTGCTTATTGGTCCTATTAACTGTGTCTTTCACTTTACAGAAGCTTCTCAGTTTCAGAAGGTCCCATTTATTAAATGTTGTTCTCAGTGTATGTACTACTGGTGTTATATTTAGGAAGGGATCTCCTATGTCATTGTGTTCAAGGCTACTTCCTACTTTCTCTTCTATGAGGCTCAGTGTGGTTGGTTTTATGTTGAGGTCTTTGATCCATATGGAGTTGAGTTTTGTGCATGGTGATAGATATGGATCTATTTGCATTCTTCTACATGCTGACAATGAGTTATGCCAGCATCATTTGCTGAAGATGTTTTTTTCCCTTGTATAATTTTAGCTTTTTGTCAAGAAACAGTTGTTCATGGGTGTGTGGATTAATATCTGGGTCTTCAATTCAATTCCTTTGGTCCACCTATCTGTTTTTATGCCAATACCAAGCTGTTTTCATTATTGTAGCTTTACAATAGAGCTTGATGTCAGGGATGGTGATGCTTCCTGAAGTTCTTTAATTGTACAGAACTATTTTGGCTATCATGAGTTTTCATTTTTTCCATATGAAGTTGAGTACTGTTCTTTAGGGGTCTGCGAAGAATTGTGTTGGGATTTTGGTGGGGATTGCACTGAATCTGTAGATTGCCATTTTAATTATGTTGATCCTACCTGCCCAAGAGCATGGGGGATCTTTGCATTTTCTGGTATCTTCTTCAATTTCTTGTTGTACAAGTCTTTCACTTCTTTGGTTAGTGTTACCCCAAGATATTTTATGTTATTTCTCGTTATTGTCGTTGGTGATTTCTGATTTTATTCTCAGCACCTTTAGAGGAGAATCTCAAATGACAAAAAGAACTTAAGGAAATGTTCAACATCCTTCGCCATCAGGTAATATAAAGCAAAATGACACCAAGAAACCACCTTACACCAGTCAGAATGGTGAAGATCAAAAACATCAATGATAGCATGTGCTGGAGAGGATGCAGAGTAAGGAGAACACTCCTCCATTGCTGGTGAGAATGCAAGCTTGTGCAGCTATTTTGAAAATCAGTATATCATTTTCTCTGAAAATTGAGAATCAACCTACCTCAAGACCCATCAATATCACTCTTGGGCTTATACCCAAAGGATGCTCAATCATATATAAGGATATTTGCTCAGCTATGTTTATAGCAACACTATTCATAATAGCCAAAACCTGGAAACAATTTAGATGCCCTTCAACCAAAGAATGAATAAAGAAAATGTGGTGACTTACACAACGGACTACTATTCAGTGGTAAAAAAAAAAAAAAAAAAAAAAAAAAAAAAAAAAAAAATGATGAAATCTTGAAATTTGCATGCAAATGAATGGAACTAGAGAAAACCATCCTGAGTGAGGTAACCCATAGCCAGAAAGACAAACACAGTATGTACTCACTCATAAGTGGATATTAGATGCAAAGCAAAAGATAACGAGCCTAAAATCCACTATCCTAGAGAAGCTAGGTAGCAAAGAGAATCCCTAAGAGAAACAAATAAGATTACCTGGGAAGTGGAAATAGACAAGATATCCTGAGAAAATTGGAAGCATGGGGTAGGGGAGAAGGAATAGAGGAAGGAGAGGAGGAGGGGGGAAGCAGAGGAGTGAGAGTAACTTGAGGGAACTGGGTGGTCAAGATGGGGGAAGGACAGAGAGGGACAGCAAGAAAATAGATATCTTGATTGAGGGAGCTATTATGGGGCTAGCAAGAAACCTGGCACTAGAGAAATTCCCAGGAATCTGCAAGGATCATTCCAGTTAAGACCCTAAGTAATTGTGGACAGGGGTCCTGAACTGGCCTTGCACTGTAGTCAAGTTGACGACTAGCTTACATGTCATCGTAGAAACTTCATCCAGTAACTTACAGAAGCAGATCCATAGATCCACAGCAGAACACTGGACTGAGCTCCCAAAGCCCAATTGAAGAGGGGGAAGAGACATAATATTAAGCAGAGGGGTCAAGACCTTGATGAAGATACCCACTAACACAGCTTATCTGAGCTAATCGGAGCTGAATGATTCCAGCCTGAGTGTGGTGGAACCAGAATAGTAGCAAACGAGGCTCTCTGAATGTGGGTGACAGTTGTGTGGCTTGGGCAGGCTGTGGGGCCACTGGCAGTGAGACCAAGATTTATCCCTACTGTTTATACTGGTGTTTTGGAACCCATTCTCTGTGGAATGATACCTTGTTCTATCTAGATATAGTGGGGAGGGCCCTGGTCTTTTCCTCACAGCAATGTGCTAGACTTTGTTGACTTCCATGGGAAGCCTTACCCTCTCTGAGAAATGGATGGATGGGAGGTGGAGGGAACAGCGTGAGGGAAGGGAGTGGGAACTGAGATTCATATGTAAAATGAAAAAAAGATAGCTTTTTAAATTAATTAGTTAATTTTAAAAGTTTGTTTACTCTTAAGTTCTAATTTACTGCCTTTTACTTCTGGAGATGCCTTCACACTGTGCTTACTCTTGAAGACCTGACTTTGAGAACAGTCAGTCCAATTCTGAGAACTCTGTCTTTATGTCCTAATGATGCCTCAAAGACCCCATGAAAGGGTGGGCTTCCATCCTTACCCTGGATTAGGCACAACCGAAAGCCAAACACCTGTTTTCACAGAGACATCCTTTATTAAGCGGGGAAGAAAATTTAAAGTGGTTGCTTTATGACTTAGGCAAAAAACAGCAGCAAACAACCTTGCAAGTGTCATTCATAAGAGAAGAGGGGAGCTCTGGGTTAGAATAGGTTACAGTGTGGTAGTAAAGGAGATGGGAACAGAGAGAAGGGACAGGGCACAGGGTAAAGGGGCAGGGATATTTGTCAGGATGTAATAAAGGATAGAGATGAGACGGATGTGGCACATAGGCAGATGGTTTATAAAGGTGAAGAGGAATCTCTGTGCTAGGATGAGATGTTTAATTTTAATTGAGCATGTAAATTAGGTGAAAAGAGGAGGAGTTGTTTGTTGGAACTTGGCAGTCAGCCTCAGGAGGAATAAGTGGTAAAATAAAAGACCTTGATGACTCGCCTTAGGATTGTGATCTAAAGATTTCTGGGGAAGAAGATGGAATGGGATGAAGGGTCCTGCCAGCACCACATGCTCCAAAGGACTAATGGCCCTTCACTGCATATCCCATTGCATACTCTAGGTTGGACTTAAATATTAACTTTGGAACAAAATCAAGTCAGATGGATTCCCTCTTTCTTTCTTTCTTTCTTTCTTTCTTTCTTTCTTTCTTTCTTTCTTTTTTTCTTTCTTTCTTCCTTCCTTCCTTCCTTCCTTCCTTCCTTCCTTCCTTCTCTCCCCCTCTCTCTTTTCTCTCTTTGTGTCTCTCTATCTCTCTGTTATTCTTTCTTTTTCTTTCTTTCCTTCTTTCCTTCCTTCTTTCTTTCTTTCTTTCTTTCTTTCTTTCTTTCTTTCTGTCTCTCTGTCTTTCTTTATGGTGGTGGGGATTGAAAAAACAGATAGATGCTATTGCTTCTGGCATGTGGGGCTTAGGAGCTTTTGGTGAGGTGGATCCACTTTCTCTTCACCACCACGAGCTTCTGACTTCACACACATTACAATTGCTCCACAGATGAACCCCATGTACAGATCATAGGGCTACTTGTCTTTGCAGAACTTGTGCCTGACGCTGCTTAAGTTGGCACATACATTCTTGTCAGTGGTGGGCCTCATCTATACAGTGGATCATTTTTGATGTCACAGGCAACAGGTCCACTCCAAGTCTTGAGGTGAATCATCTTGCTGTAGCAGGTAAAGCTGCCCACCTTCAGATTTGGGGGCTCAGTGCAGTGTACGTGTTTGTCTTGATGAGGATACTGCATCAGTATCCCGAAGAACTTGGAACTGAAAATCAGGGACCAAAGAGCAGGGCTGATAAGCATCTTATAAACATAAGCAATGCAAGTGAGTGTGTTTCTTTGTTAACAAAGCACTTTTATGTCAATTGAAGACAGTGTAGCCTCATTGTGTATGGTTTATCTCTCAGTAAATATGAAGGTCAAACAAGTTATGATGAAGTTTTATTATTTTGAGAATTTCAAACTTCCTGTCACAGTCTTCAGTTCTTTAAAAGTAGTGGGCTGAGTATTGTTAATATTTTCATTCAGGAGAAATCACCAAAATATCAAAGACTTTTTCCATCTTATATTTCTTTTCATCTTTTCCTTGAAATATCAACAATATGGACATATTGGTTCTAAAAATGCTGGCATTCCCCTCTCGACATGTGTACAAATGATACATAGAGAATAGTAATGGTGTTTAGAAATATTTATAAAAGGCATACAGTGACTGGCTGGTAGTGATGTAATGATTTATAAGATGAAAGTGAGCCAAGAAGCTGAATAATATGAATTACAGAGTGGAATTCAATAATCGTCTGCCTGATCTCGCTCAGATGTTCTGTCTTGTGTTTCATGACATTAAACAGTCTTCAGCTTCTGCAATGTAAAATCATGAACGTTTGGCTACCAAAATTCCTCAGAGTTTCCACTGACTAATTATTTTATCGTATAATGCTGAACATCTTAATGGTATAACTGGAGAGAGTCTCCTTTATATTAACACTGAATTCTCAAATGCATTCATCACTAGCAAGCTTAGAGAGATTATTAAAGTAAATGTTTTTAAAAGATGTTTTAAATAAAATATCTCTGCTATTTTTCATGTAAGCATGTCTATTTTTGGTTTCCTAATGAAGAGGGGGAATGTGAGTTTAATATAATGAAGTGTGCTACTGTCAGGGAGGAATACTTGTATGCACAAGTATCATATTTTCATCAAACCATAAGACAAAAATTACACAAGTGTCCTTATTTAAATTCATTAGCATACCTCAAATATAGGCAGGCACAGGCACACACACATACATACATACACTCATCATTCCAAATAAAACCACTACAGAAAGCAATCCAATGGTAAGTGTTCGTTTTGACTACCTACCACCAGTGTCTTAGGTTGTCACTCACACTGATGATGCTCTTACTTTGTTGGCTAGAAGCTACATTTTTGGCTTCTACAAAAGGCCCTGGTCATCTTCAACTTGTCAACTGCTTTGTACTGTGAGCAATGCATAACACCTGGACACCCGCTGAAGCAGGATGTAGTGTCAGGCAAAGCTGTCATTACTAAAGCCCACTCAGCCTTCAAAGTCTCTTTGGCAAATCCCACCCCCAAGCAGTGTTTCCGCATTGCAGAAAAGTACTAACCTTACATCCTAGGTTCTTTAGTTATCAAAAAATCTATAACTTGGAGGACTGGACAGTGAAAGATTAGTCTGCTGACTCTTTGAACTGCCTAGGATTAGAAATTGAACACGAAAACACATTTGAGCCATTGGAATTCTAGAGAACATTGACAATTCAGATTGAAAAACTAATCACCATCTAGTTCCAAGTTTTAATTTTGCTTATTTTCCCTTGTTTGCCTCTGTAATTCACAAATTAAAAATATGCTGCTTCTGTTTTGGAATTTATGGTGAGAATCATTAACATATGCCCTTGAGATTCATATGTTAATACAACCACACGTGTTTTCTATCACATGTATGCATGTTGAATATATATTAACCTCTTCATATTCCTATCTATTCAAGATTTCACTCAACTTTTCTGTGATTCAGATTTAGAATCCATAGCTAGAATCATAAATGATAACTCAACTGAATAAAAAAAGCCTGCTAATTTCAAATATACATGAATCAGTAATGTATCTATTCAAATACATTTGGCAAATCAACAAAAATTATTCGCAACATATTTTAGCAAGATAATGTACATGCTACATAAATAACTACCACAATAAAATGGGGGGAAATGCTTGACATGGTGCATTGCATATTATATGAT
Organism: Microtus ochrogaster; assembly: GCF_000317375.1. NCBI lineage: Eukaryota > Metazoa > Chordata > Mammalia > Rodentia > Cricetidae > Microtus > Microtus ochrogaster. The sequence continues at coordinate 6,813,318 of NC_022025.1, read as the reverse complement.
TATTAAATATATTATGAAGAACTGCATGTGTAAATAACTACTAGGGTAATTGTTCAAATAGTTTGATAAAAGGCTTCTCATTTTGGCATTTATTGCTTTGTTTTTTATTATTGTGTAAACAGAAAGAGATGGGCAACCCCAAAAGACCAATATATGTATACATAAGTATTGAATTAATAAAGAAAACTAACTTCTGTTATGTTATTGTTATATAAAATACATTATATTAAAACTCTGTTTAGTGTAGAATGAATTGAAGACTTGCTGGATGAATGCTAGATAGATGGACTGGACTGATAAATGTCCACTTTTTAATCCATCACTGTCTGAGTCTGCCAGATGAATACAGAACACAAAAGTGGGTAGTATAGATTTCTTTACTTGGTCCATTATAATTGGACTTTTCCCTTTATAATTTCTATAGGTAACAGAACCTTCAGTAATGCACTTGTCCAGAAGCCCCAGAAACAATTGAGTTGTTTTGCCTTGATGCCTTAATCTCCTATGCATTTAGAAAATTATGCCTTGTTCATTCAAGAAACTTGTAGAAAGTCTAAACACACGTCTAAACCAAGTTCTCATTTTGTGTTAGGAAGTAGCCAATAGCTTTTCATTCAAAAAACATAAGTTTTTATGGTTATTTGGCATTTAATATTGGTTTGGCATTTACTGACCAAGTTATAAAAATATAGTAATAAGGGAACTATCAAATACCATTCTAACTCCTAGCTTCCAAACAGAACAGTGAATAGCGAAGAAAAAGTGGAGGGAGAGAGAAGAAAAGTAGAAACAATAGTAAAAATATTATAAGGTAGAAATATATACACTTATTATAATTCTCACTGTGGTAGCCAAGAAGGTAGAATACCTTTTTAACTTTCTATATATGGTTTAAAGTTTGGAAGCAGAATGTTGATTCCAGGATTTGCAACTGTTAGTTGTAAGTAATGTCACCTTAATAAACATGAGATCATAGAAAAATACTCTTCAAGTAGAATTCAAAAGGAATGTGAAGATTATCTTTCCCAATAAGCCCACTTTTCCAGAAGCCACAGAATGACTAGTACTAAAGACAATATAGCTTAATATAATTTGAAAATTGGTTCTAAGCATGCTTGGCATAACTGCATTTGAAAGTCAAAGAAATCAAAACACACACACACACTCACACACACACGTGAATGCATGCAAAACATTATGAGAAAAATATGTTCTGAAGAAACCCCAAAAAGAAATAACAAAGTTGCTCTATTACACTAAAATTAAAATAAACATTAGGTGTTCACATTCACAATTTAGGTGGGTTATTTTTGCACAAAACTTGCACAATATCCATTAAAGAAAAAACCATTCTACTCATGATACATATTAAAGAGTAAGACAGACATTACTGGAAACCTAGTATGGTAGAGATAAAACCCACTTTGAGGGAAAATACCAAGCTCAATTCCAAGTAAAAAAGGCAAAGGGCAAAATTGTAAGAAAAGAGTAGGATGAGTTTCCATGGATAGAAAATCACCAAGAGTAACCACCAAGGCTGAGGGACATTCTTACTAAACTGACTTCACAGCATCTTTGCTGAAGAGGTAGACCAGAATGATGAGCATCTCTTGTGAAGCAGATAAGGAATCCAAAGATGGACATCTTTTATGAGATGGACAAGAAATCCAATGACAGGCATCTTTTGTGAGATGGATAAAGAATCCAGTGATGGGACTTTCTTGTGAGATGGTTAAGGAATCCAATGAGACACTGGGGATATTCTGTTATCAAAAGTTGCCAATGAGACAATTTTTATCAGAAGCAAAATAATTACTTCCGCGCACCATACTTCAGTCTTGCCCATAGAATCAAAGAAGAATTTTCTAGAAGATAAATAACAGTCATGAAAAATGATAGATAAACATACTCCTCCCAGAGAGCAAAATCTGAATCTAATCACACCCTTGTTCTTGAACTAGCCAGGGCAGAACCATCTGAGATACACAAGTATGCCACATTTACAAGGGTGAACAGGACTCTGTCCAGACACTAAGAGTAGAACATAGGAACCTTTAAATGCTGGGATACATTATTTTTTATTTATATTTCAATACTGTTTTCTATATAGCTACATATTCAGTCAAGTTGAAAGTAAATGTGGAAAGTAGAAAGATTATTCAATATATGTGTAAAAATTTTACTTTATTCATATGCCTAGAGAAAGCATGATTTCATTACCTGGGCACTTGGTTTTTAAAATTTAAAAGGTAGAGAGATATTGTTCTGAATACATACATGTAAATGTTATTAATAGGTGTTCAAGGCATGCTGGTTTGAAAATTAACTTGAGCTTGCATGTAATATGGGCTTATTGAAACATTTATACTAACTTTTTTATAATGGTAAATTCTTATACATTCTTTATAAATCTTTCTTATGAGTAGCTTAATTTAATATTTATTACACATAGGTTTAGGAGTGAGGTTTTATTAAAAGAACAAATTGTTTTTTTCTTTTAGTGTGTTCTCATAAACTAATTTGTATCTCAATAACTTTTTTCTTCTAGAATTTCTATAGTACTTTTTGTTACACAAAGTAGATTCAAATTGTATTGCTTTCTCAGTTACTTATGCCAAAAATACTCTCACAATATATCAGACCCAAAGAATTTTGCATAATCATTCTTAAGAGGAAGACTTTTTATTTTCACTTGGGGAAAATTGATTTGAATGAAGTCCAGTTGTCATCAAACTGTATTCAGCTAAATTGATTCTCTCTACTTTAAATAAAATCTTATCCCTCCCTTTCTCGGCGTCTAAAACATTTACATAGACCATTTTGTAATGCAGATTAAATTCAATGCTTGCTGAATTCTGTGGGAATTACAGGCCATGAAATCTTGTTTTAACTATTATTTGTGTTTTCTTTTTCATTTTTCTCTAAATGCCTCATTCTTTGCCCAGACACATGCAACTCATAGGACATGGTGATGGACGTGGGCAGAAAAGGGATTGGGAGAGTAAGTTCCTTTCTCTGAGTAACATTAAAGTTTTCTTTTCAAATGGTTTTATCTCAAGCCAAGGGGATGTCTTTTTTTTTTTTTTAAAGTCAGACAAAGCAGCAACTGTAAATGATGCTTTGTTTCCTAAGAAGAAACTGTATTTGGGTTTAATATCCATATCAAGAGTCAACAAAATGGAAACACTCTTACAATTGTCCTAGGGAACATTATGTTATTTTTAGTTATCATTATTATTTCTATATGTACTTATAAAATCTATATTTGTATATATTTGTGTATGCATATGTGTCAAAGCCAGAGGTCAACACTGAATGTCTTCTTCAGTAGCTTATCACCTTTTGTTGGGTTTCTCAATCTATATAGTGGCATGTCAATGATAGTGTCATACCAGGTCACTCATTTCAACCCTTGGGAAAATCTCACCATAAAAACAAAGTAGAGACTTGGTTTCTACTTGGAAAGAACGTTAGCCTACTACAAAGAGGAACCAGATTCACAAACCAGTTCCTTTTCACATTTTATTACTTATCTTACCAGACACTATTCATATGGTAAAGAGAATGCATTAACCCCATTAGTAAAAGTGGTAAAGAGAGGTAAATAAAATAACATAATTTCAAAGCCAATCTATCAAAATTTTGTCAGTATTCAGGGTACAGAAGTATCCTCACTCTTAGATATACAACATAGAAAGAATTGTCTGTAGTTCAAGGAGAAACATAATAAAGAATGATCAATCTTTTATTGATGGAAGAATATGCTTATCTGTATACCATGAGTATGGCCAAAAGAATAAGGCAACTACTTCATGCATGTGCTGGGACAAAACTATTGTTTAGAGTCAAGAAAAAGCACATATTTCACATAATTATAGATCTAACATTGTATTATTTCCTGTGAAAGTGATAAGAAATAAATTTCTTTCAAACTATGCAAAATAAATATTAATGTATTTGATATAATTTGTTGTCTAAAAGAATTATGTAAAATGATTTTTCAAGAGGTTTTTTCATATAAAAAAACAAGTTTCTTAGTAGGTAGGAAAATGGAAATTTTTTAAAAGAATATAACAATACCAAAGATAATACAATTAAGCCCTCCTTAGTGATTTGCACTTCATTAGTAATTTTGAAAGGAAATTAAAAGGAAGAAATCCCTGGCAGATTAGAAATTTTATTTTAATTATCTCTTCATTACTCAAGCATTACCACAATAACAATGTAAAAGATGCCACCTTCTCTTAGCTAAGAGCGCGGGGAATTGGTTTTACTTACAGGTTTGCACCAAAAATGTGTAACCCGGTATTAGTTTGCATGTCAGCTTGGTTTGGGTCCAGGCTTTGGGTGGAGTTCTGTCAAAGCCACATGTCTTTACAGCTTCTGAGGCCAGTAGCTCCGAGGACACATTGATACCATTATTTTTAGTGGAGAACAAGGCTGTGTGCAGCAAGACAAACATTCTTAAAGCCTCTGCTTTTATTATTTTCCACTTAAATTTCTTTGGCCAAGATTGATCATGTGTCTGATCCTGATGCTTACATCACAAGAAGATACAGTACATCTCTTCAGTCTAGAGATTTGAAAATTCAGAGTAGCAGACTGGAGAATGGACAGCCATTCATGTGCTGCGTTGCCATGGTGTCTCAGACTGTTTAATCTTTTACAAAGTTTGAGCTTTGCCACCAACAACATCTTTTTACATTGGTATCCCTGATCTATAAAAGGGGATGGTAGAAAATATTTTTGATACTTATATACTTTTCTAAAACCATTGTTTAAGTGTATGAAGTTATAATTGAAGTTATACCCTTGGAGACATGTTTATACCATATCAATAGAATTCTCTGAAAGATTTTCTAGCTTTTCTGTGTTTCTTATCCATGTGAACCTCACATGTAAGTCACTTTGTGCCATGCCCTTTATCTAGATTATGAACATATCATGATCCTGTAAAAGATGCATGTAATTGAGTCCCTTTGGTCTGATTAGAAGGTTCTAGAACACAGTACTTAAATCAGAAGACTAGTAAAGGTTGTATCAGTCATGCCATTGAGGCAAACATGTCCTAGTCTAATGACAACATGCTCCTTGTCTAATGGTAGCCCTCTGACTATGCTTTTTCTTCTGAAGTTGTTTAAAATGAAATTCACAACCAGTCCTTTGTGGTCCCCCAAATTATCTGACTCCATCCTTACTATTACCAAAATTAACTCTATAAAACTGTTGCCTTCATGTGTGATTGGTCTCAAGCTATCCAACCCAGGATAGCTATTTTTGTACAATTTTCCATATGATGACCTAGCCTGTGGGACATATATTATCTTGCAATTATGGGCATATCTTCCTTCAGCACACTGGGTTCTATATGCATCAGCTTAGCACTAACTACAGTAAATTGTAAAATCTCAATTGCTTACCGCAATCGCTTTCTTATTCATGTAAGTGTCTAGCCCAGATGTTCCTGGTTGGCAGCCATGCTCTCCCTTTGAGAAAGTGCTTAAGATGTCAGGAAAATGAGGGCACAATTTTGTGCTTTCACCCTGCATGAAGCGTAAGCCCTGAGTCTGTCACTCCAGTCATCCTGCCCTAGCTTGGCAAGTTTCTGGGGACACTGGCTCCATAACAGTCATAAATAACCAGTACTTGTCTCTCTCTGCTTTTATAACTAATGCCTAGATAGTAAAACATACATGACTCATCTAAAAAACCCAGATCCTTCTGACATCTTTAAGGAACACTAACACTGGACACCTAGAAATGTCTTTTCTTTTCCAGGTTACCCTCCTCGTTTTGATTGGAATGAACTGTTCACACACCTGCTAAAACTCAACTTGCTCCTTAGGTCGACAAAGTCAGCACATAGGAACTATCCCAACTGTTCTGCCTTCTTTCCCCCAGGAAGCCTGAGTCCTTTATCTTCAGGTGAAAGACAGGGGTGGTTTGAGAAGCACAGATACAACATCCTTTCTACTCATAGTCCTGGGAACGCTGTCCTTATGTGAATCTAGGTTTTCAAGGACTGAAAGCATGAAATCAGGGGCCTTTGAGCAGCTGCTTCTCACCAAGAACATCACAAAATCGTGCTGCACACAGGCTCTGCTGTCCGGGCAGTCCTCGCTGCAATTGACCAGTGCAAAGAGTCATATATTATTTATCTTTCAAGTCATTCCCACTAGAAAGTATTATTATACTGGAAGACAGACATGAATGCATAAAGCAAAACCAGTGTTTAAAGTTGTAATGATAGCGAATAAAAATGCCTTCTTTGTTTTTACAAATGGAATCATCCCAGACTTAGCATAAACCTACACCCAACGATGTACAAGGAAATCAAGGGGAGATTGAAGTAGAGAAACAGTGATGTCAAAACAGAGGTCCAAACTGGGGTAAAACAGCCAATTCATATGGAATTCAACAGTTTTCGGGAGGGCAAATATTCCTTTCCTAAGAATCTTTAGAGAGATCACTATCCTGCCCATGCTTTGATTTTAGACCTCTTTCATCAAAACGATGACAGTAAATCTATTGCTTCAAGTAAGCCAGATGTGTGGATCCTTCATACTGAACTCATCAAAGAAACTCAAGGGACTTAAAAGCTCCCTGGAACTCATAAGAAATATATGTTAACAACCAGGAGTGTGGTATATTGTCAGTTAGTTAAGGGACTAAATCCATTATTACTGAGATATATGTTCTAGACCAAAATTATTCTAACTTATGAATGAAAGAAGCATCTCAAAGCAATCATGACAATAAAAGACAATGGAAATTACAAACAAATTGAAATATGATATAAATTCCAGAGGTAAAACCTTAAGGGAGATCACTGAGTTGTTTTAAGTTATGGACTGCAAACAGACACAGTCAGAGCCTACCGTGGGATGTGTGAGAAAGATTTCCCAGGGGAATTGCTCCATTTGATCATGCGCAGTGCCATAGGAGGTTGTTTGCGGCCTGTGAACCTGCAGACTCTGCCAAGAGGCTGAGTCTAAATCTCAAGTGCCCCAAACACACAATGATAACAATTTATGGAGGAAGAAGGCCCTAGAGCAGCGCTTCTCAACCCCTTTGACAAATTTCTGTCTCCAAAAAATATTTACATTATGATTTTTAAAAGTAACAACATTATAGTTATGAAATAGCAAGAAAAATAATTTTATGGTTGTGTGGGTCACCACAGCATGAGGAATTGTGTTAACTTGCAGCATTTGACAGGCTGAGGACCACTGCCCTGGAGTTTTAGGGGGAAGATGCTGATATCCCAAACAATGGCATCACAAATCCAAAAGAAAGAGTCAATTTAGTCTTCTGCACTCTTCTTTCTTCTGGACATCTTGCTGGTTGGATGATGATCAATGATCATCCACACTGGAGGTATATCTTCTCTCCTTGGGCCATAGATTAACAAGCCAATTTCTTCTGGAAACTCCTTCACAGACACACCCAATTATTATAATCAAAAGCAAAACACCTGAACTCTTCTAGTCTCAAAACAATGATGGGCTCAATGCCTAGTAAAGCACACAGAATAAAAAAATGCTTTGCCAGCTGTTGGGGAAATACCCTGCCAGAGCAGAAGCCACTTTCCATAAGAAGGCAAGCTGAGACCAAAGACAGGCAAACACTCTCCATTCATCAGAGGGGCTTTCATCTGAATTTCAGGCCTGGGACAAGATGCAGTCAACCCCAGTGAAGCGGTGCATACCTTCCTGGGGCTTTTGGAGTCTGAAAAGAATGAAAGGATGAAAACAAAAGCCCCTGATAACAAGTTAAATCATCTGCTTGCTTTCCAAGCCCAGGTGTCTCTTGATATGAGAGATTTTTTTAGTTAAATTCCTACAAAAGGGTTAACTGTCAGGAGGGGAGAGAGGGAATGTTCTAGGCCTTAGCATTAGCCAAGTGACTTTCTTTCTCTGATCACGCTATTTTGCAATTGACTTTGAGAATGGTAGAATACATTTTCAAAGCCTTAGATAGATTTCTTTCAACCCTTCAAGTTGCAACCCAATTTATCTACCCCCCCCCCCACAACTCTCCTCCACTGGGGGAGAATCTATATAACAAATTGACCCCTGCCTGAAATAATCATTGCCAGTTGGCCACAAATAACCCAAAGTTTACAGTAATGCCCAACAGTTAATGTAATGATTGTTTCACTGTGATAATTCTATATTCTAATATATAATCTAACAGTATGTATTAAGAAGACCCTCAAAGACTTTAATTAGTGAGATATATAGTAGATTGGTACTTTTTAAGGACAGCAGAGTGGAAATGACATGGAAGGAATGCACAGTCACTTTTTTCATAGTAGTGAGTGTTTCCATCTGAAATGACAGAGCGATGGTTTCATAACAATGTATACTTAATGTTACTCATGTATATATGTATGAGTATATATACTTAAGAGAGGCTACATGATAAATTTTATCCCATTTATTATAGTAAATAGAAAAATTAGGAGGCCTTCACCATCAAATCTAAATAGCCAACAAGGTGGTGCTAGAATCCTTACTGGGATAACATACTTGCGAGGAGAGAAAAAGAAAAACTCTTGAATAGTTATGTCATGGCTGTGATTGTAACTTCAGCTCCCATGGAGAGATTCACTGAAGTGGTGAACGAACACTGTCTGGATTATCGTGGAGAGACTCTAGTCTAACAGGAAATGCTAACACAGTTTAGAGCAATCTGAAGAGACCCACAATTCTCAAATTTCTGCAATTAAATTTAAACTATTCTCATTAGTTTCATGACACTGCTGAATCCTTAGCCCAGCATGAACTGGAGAAACACTGGTTATACAAGCTGTTCGTTCTCCAGCTAGCGTCATGGGCTGTCATCAGTGAGTGGTCTAGCAATTTCACATCTCAAAGGTAGGGGTAAACATGAGCGGGAATAAGTCTTTCCGAAGCTGTTGATAACGACAAAACTGCCTGTTCTGTTCTCTCCTGACACCAGTAATTTTCACGGGGAGCTCATAACTTTGGCCCTCTCTCCATCCATAAATCTGGAAGAAAGTAATAACTTCAGTGTTTTAACAGAGACAACATAAACTGTTCCTCTCTGAATTACAAGCGCTCTTAAACCAATTGCTTGAGGCAAATGTACTTCTTGCATCAACAAGTCGGGGAAAGTTGATTGAGAGTCTCTGATTGATAACTGCAAACACCTGTATTAAAGGGACGGACGCTCTTGTGAACTAGGAGAGGCAGTGAAGCAGAAACATATCTGCTTCCCCTGGATTCCCTGACAGCATAATTGGGTCTTACTCGCTGATGTTTTAATCATAGTACTACAGAACACCCAGTAAAAAAAAAACCAAGAGGAAAGAATCCGGAAAAGTGTGTGTGCCCATGTCTTCCCACCTGTGATGGAAAATGTGTCTGTATTTATTTATTTTTTAAGTGAAAAATGCAGTGATCTAGAAAATTTAAGGCAAATAATTATAAATTCCGCTTCCATCTTATTTTAAAGCTGGTTACCTTGTTACTTTTTTTTTTTTTTACTTTTTGAGGTTGTAATTTAATTAAACCATTTCTCCCTTGCCTTTCCTCCATTCCCACCATCCTCTCTTCTACAAATTCATGGTATCCTTTCCATTAATTGTTAATGCATGCACATTTTTATATACAGATATTGCTAAATCTAACCTGTTGAGTTCCATGTTAGGATGTTTTCAGAGGTGGTCATTTGGCCCTGGATTACCAACTGTTGAGCTCTTCCCTGGGGAGGAACACCTCTCCTACTTCCAGCTTTACTCAGTTGCCTGCAGTTCTTTGTGCAGGACTTAGGCTTCTGCGTTTCCCTCACCTAGTTTTGCGTACTCACTGGTACGTGAGTTCAGCCTGGTTCAGCTCACAAATGGGTAGCCATGTCGAGCAATAGCTCTCTAATTGAACTTGAGATCTGCTCAACAAGTAGAGTACTATGCCTGGTACTGGAAGCTTAATCAACCAGCCAGAACTAGTAAAGACTGGGATCTTGGAGGAGAATCTAAAATCAGTTACTTACTAACCCAGAATAATTCCTAACAATGATCTATAAACATATGCCCTTATGCCCACGAGTAAGTGTAGTCTTCACTACTTATCAACGAAACATTCTGTGCAATGTCCCAAGACCACTATAGAAAACTACAACCAATCAAAATGGAGAGTTGTGGATCTCAGTCCCAGTGGGTACATCTAAAATCCCCCTACAACTCAGGCTCAGGAAACATTGTGGAAGAGGGGGTAGAAAGATCATAAGACTCAGAGGATCCGGAACTTTTATGTAAGATTGTGTCTCTTGTTAGTATCAGAAGTAATCAGAATCTGTACCTGTAAAAATCTCACCAATATGACCTTATTACTTCTTTTAAATATTTTAAAAATAAGTGTTAGGCTATCAACAATATATGAAATAAAGTGTAAAGGAAATCCAAGTAGCTATGTTTGGAGAAATATTGTATCTTAATACAGTAATTTTTATTCATATTTCATAGACCTGCAGACTTCCCAGTTAAAAGTATATGTCTGCTATCTAATATCTTTCATCGTTGACATAAATCAGGTTTTATGAACAGAGTGGTTATGATAAAACAGAAAAATTTAGTGGAAAAATCTTAAACGAGAGAGCACTTCTTAGCCAAGTTCCCTATGCAGAGCATTGAGGTAAATGCAACACAAAACATTTTTTAATGTTTTAATATTTGTATTATTCTTAAAAATCTTGATGTTTTCCAATAATTTCCATGATATATTCCTATAATTTGTTCCTTTCTGTTAAACGATAGAATGCACTTTAACCTAGCATCTTAGGCCCCACCCAAGCCTGTATCCAACTACTAGCAGTTGTAAATTCCAGGAGTTATTGAAAACAGGGCCCTGAGGATTGAGGTGCATAACCAGTATGTTTATCCTAAAACGAAGGTAAGCACTGTTTTATACTCTCAAGGCATTTTTACTGGTAGCTCTTGAAATATTTAGACAGGTGGCTAGGTGTAATTTTGGCCTGTTGAACAGATGTGTATCTATGCCTAACAGATCATAAAACTGAAAAGGTTAATAGAGGTAAAGAGGGGTGTCTCTGAGTAAGCCTTGGTGTGAGTTCGTAGTAGAATTTAACTATGAATCTGACATACTGTAGCGAGGGGCAAATGGACGAGAGCATTTCCTTTCCTGTAAAAGGTTGCTTAAGTGGAGCTCTCTCCCTGGATGTGATGAGGGAGAATCCTGTACCAGATACATTTCAGGTGATACGGATTTGTAATTAAAACAAGAGGTGTCAGATTAAACTTTAGGAGACAGTTCCCAACATATAAAAATAGAAATGAAATAAAATCTAGGGACACGGAGACTTTATTGAGCTCATTTAAATCACCATTCCAAATAACACACTGTTTAAAATGAATTCAGTAAAATAGTAGAGTTGATTTGGAAAATTGGAATTTTGTATGGAGCATTTGTATTGTTCCGGTGTGTGCACACTGCATGGGGAGGGCAGAATTCTATATTTCTCAATCAATTTCCACAGTAGTTTTGAGACTAGGTCTCTTAATGAATTTAGAGTTCAATTATTCATAGAAATTATCTGACTAAGCATCCCAAAGGGCCCTTCCCCTCGATAACCTGAGTTCGTAAGGGGGTTGGACATTCAGCCTCAGTTCCTTTTGCTTTAATTTACCAACTGAGCCATCTTTTTGGACATTTTTATTTTAAAATAACATTTCATGAGAGGAATAGAAATAAGCCAATGCTATAGTGGGGGATAGCAACACTATTGGCATGCAAAACTAAAATATTTTGAATATGAGTTTGTTTAAAGTCAGGCTTGTAAGTCAGTAAAATAAACTAGAATGCAATAAGACATGTCTATTCTGAAAAAGACAAAGTTTTAGGTCACAGCAATTGTATCAATAAAAAAACCCAGCTCTCATATAAATAAATAAATATTATTGAGACAAATACTGTCTGAACACAAGGAAGATAAAGCTTGAAAACAAAAAAGATAAATGTATTAACATAGAGTAAAAGGACCTATATAAGTTTCTATAGAAAAAAATAGAAAAAATGTGTGTGTATGTGTGTGTGTCTATTTGCGTGCTTGCATGTCTCAACAGTGTATCTGTGTCTGTATGCATACACTGTGTGTGTGTGTGTGTGTGTGTGTGTGTGTGTGTGTGTGTGTATAGCTGTGTCATCTGTGTGTATCATTTGGGTGACTGTGTGTCTTTGTGTGTGTGTGTCCTCTGTGTATCTGTGTGTGTCTTCTGTGTGTCTGTGTGTGCATGTGTCTATGTGTCTGAGTGTATCATCCATGTTTATGGTAGAATCATGTAGAACATATGTATATGTATACTAATAACGGGGATCTGCTAAATTAGTTTACGTAGAGGCCGAGTCCTTAATGGTGCATTGGATGGAAACAGAAAGAAGCTTCTCAGCCCTAGAACACAAGCAACAGAATAGGAGGAACAGTGATGGACCCTCAGTCTAACGCTAAAGGTTCAGAATGCTCCTGCAGAGTGCTGTGAGCAACTTTGAAAGGTCAAAGGGTCTGGATTCTGCCATCTTAGTACAATGGTGGTGACACTGAATTCCAGCAGCTGAAGAACAGTGTGTGTGCACCAGAGCCTCCAGGAAGCCTTCCATTTCTGCCTTTTTTACTTCCCAGGTTTCAGGCATTATGTGGGTGCCCCAGACAATCAGGGCAGATCTTTTTTTCACATTTGATGGCCCACACCTTAAATGTTTCTGGAAATATTCTCATAAACACAGCCAGAAGTTTTCATCAATTATCTTTCCATCTCTCAGTCCAGTCAAATGGACAACCATGGTCAACTACTCTAAAATATATGTGTCCTAAAAATTAATCCACTAATACAAACACCAACATGAGAAAAATCAGTTTGAAAGTATTCCATGAAAATCCGTGTAGAATAACTGTCAAACTCCTGAATACCCAGTCAAGTGTGTGAAGCTTTTAGTGATCCACAAGACTGAAATATGCATTTCGGTATTTCAAGAAAAAATTGCAAACCTGGACTAACTCTTCTTTGCTGCTCTTCTACTGAGTGGTTAAGAAAACTTTTAAAACAGTGCTACATGTTTCCCCCATGATACCGTGAGAATACAGCTGATTAAATGAAAACTAAATAAGGACAACACCAACACACATGTCAGTATGGAAGGGGGAATATCTCATAAAGATCTACTTATGTGTAAGAACTACATACAAGAAAGGAATAGCCTTCTCTGGGATGGGAGCCCTAATGCAATAATTAGTGGTCAGGGCTGAAATTATATTTATTCAAGTGACACAAAATGGATTGAGCAGGCTGCAATCATACATTTGTACATATATAAACATATATATGAACTAACATAACAGATCTCTTTTATAATATATATATGCATATATTTATACAGTTTATATAATTCTAATACTCACATATCCATACACAAACAACACACATACATACATTCTTATCTTTTCTGTAGAAAACTTTTAGAGGTCTTCTTACTCTGTGCTAATTCAATTTATAAAACAAAACAGTTTGTGTTTCATCTTCCTTGTGTTCAGACAAAATATAACTATATTTGTTCTATAAGAATATACATATATAAAATCACATGTGTGTATATGTATAAAACAAAGACATAGAGACTGTGAACTGGAGAGGGAACAAGATGGTTTATATGAAATGGGTTAGAGGAAAACAGGGAAAGTAAGGAGTGTAGTGATGTAAATATATTTTAATTTAAGAATAAATATTTAATTACACAATAAAATAACTCTCACAAATATTAAATAATGTTATTTTAAAAATATACATTTATGAAACTTAGCCATTTGTATCTCACATAATTTCTTGGTCAGTTTTTCTTATGAATGCCAAAATTATGTTAGAATTTCTATTAATTGCATGCTCTGAAGGTGATGTCAGGCAACTCACTATGCGATATAAAGATTTTCTAAAGGAAAAATTAAAGTCACTTTCCGTGTCATCAGTCAAAGAGCACAATGTTTTCCACATGACTAGCAATAGGACAGAATACAATTCTCCTCTTTGAAGACCGCTCACTGTGTAAGAAAGGGGAGACACCTAGGCAGTCTCACGGGGGTCTGTAACAAAACAACCCTTCCTCTACAACAGTTATCAGGGAGATTCTGATTCAAGGTTGGCGTGGTGTACTTTAAAAGCTTTCTGTTTTGACGTTTGTGTCAGCAAAATTCTCTTAACACCACACACATACACACACTCAAAAACCCACAATCTTATCTACAGTATTCAAAAAGGAACTTTCTCAGAGATTGTAATGATGATATAGCCATGTGTACCTGGAAATTCGCCATTTATTGACTAAAGGCAAAGGCTTAGTGTTAGGTTCTGGGCTAACCTATGAAAAGCGTAGACAAATTCATGGACTCCCACTTTCCCAAATCTGAGACATAGAATTGATGTAAGGAATTAGTGAGGTTGTACATATAAGGTGTCACTGGGAAGTATTTATTTATGTTTATAATTACTTCCATTTGTATTTGGGCTCTACCCTGCCACATAATATTTACGAGTTTTAGACATATGTATATGCATCAAAATTTGCACAACAAAATATATATTTGAAATTCTTTATCTCCCCCCTTAATATCTTGTGCCTTGTATAAAGATAGCACATTTTAAATATAGTTCTTTATTAATACCCTTTTCAACAATTTATAAATACAAAGTTGGCAAAGTGGAGAGAGTGAGGGTTCTGCATCTGGCTCTCATGGCCTTCTCAGTACATTGTGCACCACAGCCACAGCCAAGAGGGAACCTGACTGGCACTTGGTGACCATGTGCCTGGGGAAGAGCAAAGGAATCCTTACATGCCCAGAGTCAAAGTGTCTTTGAATTCTCTATGCAAACCTGCCAGGAGGAGCCCAAGAAGCAGCAATGGATGCTTCATTCAATCCCTCAGCTTCCCAAAGAAGAGCCCAGGGAGAGGAAGCAGACAATGTCTGCTGAAAAAGGAACATTTGAAGACACGGCAAAGGCTGATGAGGCTTCTTACGAATGAGAACTCAAAATGTAGATTTCGTGCAAAACCAACAAGAAGTTCAAGGGTTCCCTTGTGCCCAAGAGGCCTCCTTCAGCTTCCATTCTGAGCTTGGTCCACAGAACATGGAGGGAATCCCAGCCTTTTCACTGATGATGTGGAGACAGTGGGAGAGCGGTGGAGTCGGTGACAATAACCTCATGAGAACGGGCTTGTTGGGCACAGGCAAACAGCAAAGGGATAATGCTATTGCGGAGCTAAAGGCAAATCTGATGCAATTAAAAAAGGCACCAAGGCTGAAAAAAGCAAGAAGATAGAAGAGGAAGAGAATGGAGAAGGGGAGGAGGGAAAGATGATGATGATTGATAGTGTTTACATTGACAATAGTGTAGCTGTTTTTTTTGTAATAAAGCATTTAATTGTCCTGTAAATAACTGCTTTCAAAAGAAAAACATTTACAACTGTAAGGCTATGTGAGTGGGTTTTTTGTGTGTTGTTTGTCTGTGTGTGTGTGTGTGTGTGTGTGTGTGTGTGTGTAAACAGAGTTTTCCTGTCCCACAGCAAATCTCAGTTAGTCACTCAGAGGCTTGATGTTACTTATAAATGTTTGGCTGATAGCTCAGGCTTATTATTAGCTAACTCTGACACATAAATTAGCCCATATTTCTATTTATGATTTAAGACATGGCTCATGACTTACTGCCTCATTTTTAACACATCCTACTTGCTCAGCTCCTGGACTCTCCATTGCCTTTGGTAAACTATAATTCATACAAGCTTCAAGAAATCAAAGTCATAAGGCTTGGATCCATCTGGGGTGTATTTAAAGGATAATCATCCATTCTTCCTGTTGCTCTTCTCTGAGCTTCTGTCTCAGCAATGAAAAGCAGAATGCTATCATGTCCTTTCTCTCCACTTTCTGATACTCTTTGCTCTTCTGCACAAGGGTGAAGGTCAGGTCATTCAGTGAGACCTAAGAGGTCCTAGGGCTGCCAGGCTGTGGCTCCTGTCACTGTGCTGCTGACTGGTGGCTTTTCCATCCTGCTCCAAGTGGCAACCACTGTGGCTCTTAGAAGTTTTCAGGTCCCTGGAAGGCAGCTATTCTCACCACTATACCACCAACGCAGATTTCAGGTCCCTGAATATCCAGCCACATCTGCCTCACCCAGTTCTATACCATGCAGCTCACTGAGTTCAGCAGGTAATGGCATAATTTCCTATCACATCAGCCTGTTTCTGTGGTTTATTTATTATAATATTCTGTGTCTTTTTTATGTTTTGTATAGTTGACACACAACCAGCTGTCTTTAGATAGCCTGTCCTGGTGGTATTTCCAATAAAACTAACATTTCCTGGCACAGTATGGGGGTATAAATTGGGATGTAAATAAACAGCAGATTCTCGATGGTGTGCAACACAATTTAGTTATATATGGGACTGTAGGTTTTCTTCATCTTCAGTTGCATCTTGTTATTCTAAATGCTTCTAAATAAATAAAAATCTAAAAAGAAAATAAGCTACTAAGTCATTCTTAGTTAACAGTCAACACAAAGTTACCAGACCCAAATCTTCTGTTGCTAGCATTATATCAGTCTTTACTTGCTTCTCTTATATTCTCTTCAGATAAAATGAATATTTACTATTATTTCTAGGTTTATTTAAATTTTTATTTCATGATGCAAGGGTTGGATCCTATGGCATTGTGCATGTTAGATGTGTTTTCTGGGTCTTTAATTTCAAATATTGCTTTCATAATTCCACAATGAGCATTGGATTGCTCAGAACAAATGGTAGATGGAAGTTTTCTATTCTACCCGGTCCCACAGCCATTCAGTCCCAAAGAAACATACAGAGGCTAAATTTAACTCTAAACCATTTGGCCTATTAGCTCAGGCTTATTATTAACTATCTTTTACAACTTAAATTAACCCATAATTCTTGTCTATGTTTAGCCACGACTTGGTGCCTTTCCTGATTGGGGCATTGTCATCTTACTTCCTCGCATGTAGCTGGAGACTCTACCTCTCCCGTTCCACTTCCCAGAATTCTCTTAGTCTGGTAGCCCCACCTATACTTTCTGAGTGGCTACTGGCCAATCAGCATTTTATTAAACTAATATGAGTGACCAATCTTTTCCGTGTATGAAAGCGTTATCCTGCAGCAACAGATTTTAATTCTATTATGAATATCAGATTCTTCCCATATTTTAAGCAAGGAGGAATCACAGTTAAATTTCCCACTTTTAAGGTAATTTTATAATTTGAGTATTTGTTTTTATTTGTTTTTCTTTTACCTTGAAGAGCATTGGGTCATTGTTTAAAAAGATTGTAAAGCAGCAGTTGGCCCACCTGGAAAACTGACATGCAATTCCCTTCAATGAAGTTTATTGAATGAAAGCGTTTCAAGGCCAGGATTGGGTTTTGAGGAAGGAGAAAGAACATCAGACAGACACAAGACAGTGTCTGGAGATCTAACATGGCAGGGCCTTCAAAACATGGAAAGAAGATCCTTTAAAAGTTAGAATAACAAAAAGGTATGGAGAGAAGAGAGGGGGGAGCAAGAAAGTAAGAGAGGGAGAGAGAGGTGAGAGGGAAAGGGACTGGAGAGAGAAAGAGCACACTAGAGAGAGAGAAAAAAATAACCCGAGTGCTGCCGTGCAGATGGCACAGTGAGGCCGGAGGGCCACTTCATCTCTGGAGCAAATTCTCTAGCAGGCACCTAGAAGAGAGTCAGTTTAATTAATTAATATAAGATCTGTCTTCTTGTAAGCTTTTACATATAGGAGGAAATTTCACATCACATGATTTAGTTCAGACTAGAGTGGGTGTCAAAGAAGATGGAAGAGCAAGGTAACACAGAAGGAGAACTGTCCATTCATCGCACATACTTCTTATCTCCATCCTAGAGAGAGCTGTAGGCCAGCATAGCCTGGTTCAGTCTAAGAGATCAAGACTGAAGTTGCAGGTCTACGTTCTAATTATCATTCTTTTCTCAAAACTTTTTATTCGATGCTGCACACTAGAAGCAGCATGCTAGACAAGGTAGATCAAGTCTTTACAGAAATCGTGTATGCTCATGACTACAATACAGTCTGTGTTGAGCTAGACCAGGCTTAGGTGGGCTCTGTGAGATTATTCTATTCTTCATTCAATCCTGATGTCGGCCTCACTCCACCACACTCCACTTCAATAGAGATCTGGTAAGCATTTTCCACACTGCCCTGAGAGAAATAGGAAATTCGGTTCTTTCAGAAGTTTTCATCTTAAGTTCTAGTTTTGGGACCAACTAGCACCCTTGTTTGCAAGTTTCTTACAATGTGTGTTCTTTTGTCACTTACTCTTCAGTCTTGGGGATTGTCCAAATGCCTGTCCTGAGAGCAACAGCCATTTCTACCCCAAGCCTGATTCCCAGTTCTCTCAGTTTCTAGATCTCCTCCAGAATTAGGAAATACTTCAAAATTAAAAGTGGTTGTGCACTCAGTGTCTATTCACATTCCTTCCAGACTGTCTCTTACTCACCTGCCTACTGTAGGAGATAGGAGATCATACTCCACAGTCCAGGTGGACATTTCTGCTCAGCAAATTCTTTATAAATTCAAGTCCATCAACTATTCAGTTATGCTGATACAATGCTAAGCCTACTGGGTCTCTCTTTGCCCATGCAGATTTACTTGGCTAAATCTGTTTCTTATATCCATTCCATAACCACTGGCCACCAGAGAAGCAAGGAAGGCTTTTGTTAGTTGAGACAAATGCTGACCCAGTGCCTGGAATTCGACCCTGTGGATGCTTCTTTCCCTCCACAGCTCTCTGGTGCCTTCAAAGAAGACAACCTTTGTATTGGAACAGGGTTTTCCCTGAAGTCTTTCTTGTGTTAGTGCATCCTCTAGTTCTCCAGAAGGTTTCTGTTGTTTTCTGTAGAAAGAAAATATTTCTCTTTGTAGCTGTCAAGTTGCTCTGAAATTCTCCAGAAGCAATGTGTTTCTTGCAGACTAGGGAACATGCTGAAATATTTTGTACAATTGTACTGTGTGGAAAGTTTCCTCAATTGTTGAAGGTTTTTTCACTTAGTGTCTTTAAAGTTATGTAACAGATGGCAGTGAACTCTCACTTTACCTACTCTTGTCTTTATTTATACCACTGAATAATTAAAATTAGGAGGAATTATTGTAAAGATAAGTTTTTAAGTCTATCTTGCATGTATTTTATTGTTCAAAATTATATTGTAAACCCTTAGACAGCATGGTATATACCTATAAAGACATTATTATCAGCTCTTGTGTTGAGGAATTTGAGACAGGAGAATCTATCTATCAAAGCCAGCTTCCACTCTGACAGATTATCTCACAGAAAGGAAAATACACTATGGGCCAGAAAAACCCAATTGGAATAGGAGATATTTAATTAGAACTTGACATTATAGAGAATAAGCCCTCATTGCTTAGGTTTGGCAAGGACCCCATAGCAGTCTCTCAGTGGGCATCTATAGAGTGAAGGAAGATTAATTAATTATTTAAATGGAAAGCGTCAGATAATCTTTGATTGTAGATAATTGGCTGAGGAAAGCTGAATTTTAGTAAACTAGAAAAGAGCATACTATGATTTTTGTATAAACCATATTTAATTCAAAAATTAAAGGCAAAATGACACTTAGAAAACTGATGGTGGCTGTATCGTGCTGCATGCTCTGAGCTGACTTCTGTTGAATTGGTCATTTGGCTATACTGCTGATGGTGCCTGGTGTAGGTTGGTTTTCTGGTCAAATATGGTCTGTCCATGTCTAGTTTTATTTCCAATGTTCAGATAGAAACCTTTTCAACAACAATTGAATTAAATCATGACATCCTTCAAACATGGTGTGCAAAAGGCACCAATAGTTGCACTGAGAGTCCCACCTCTTACTTGGAAATTCTTTCCAGAAAGTTCATTTCTAAATTAAAAAGAATGAGAAGCCAATCGTAATTCAAATAGAACTTATGATCAAAGCAAATCACCAACATATATAGCATATAAAAAGTAACACCCTTAGCTTTTCTTTTTTTAAGTAATGTTTGTGTTTATTTGATAAGTATTTGATAGACAGAAACCTTCTTGACTTCTTATAGTTTTTCTCTTGTGTTGTTTCTCATTTCTGCTTATTCTTCCTTGCGAAAGTCTGTATCATGCTTTCTCATTTTCGTGTTCCACATGTTCATCTCCCCTGAAAAGATACATTTGAACTTATTATATTACAGCAATTTACTTAAATCAGGATACTTCAAATTAATGTTAAACTTGACTCTGTGCCAAGATACATAGTAAACACAATACTCTCTTAGGTATGATGAGTACACTCAGTGACATGTAGATTAGTTGCCAATTTGACCTGAATTAAGATAAAAAACTTATACAGCTCTTCCAGTAGTAAAGTACACAAAGAGAAATAAAAATCCTTTAATATGACAATACCATTTTTCTTGTATAATTCATAAGAAACAAGAAAATGCTTACTGGATGTTGAAGATATTGGTGTTATTTTCTATTGACTTAAAGCCATCATGGAATAGGTTACCAAACAAATACAGTACAACTAAGATAACATGAAAAAGCTAATAAGCAACCACAATCATCATTTCTCAATACCCTACCCAAAATAAGTTCTATGGAATGCCACAGCCCGTGCCTACTGGATTGGTAGCCACACAGGCTCTCTTTTGTACTTGAGGGTGTGTCATGTCGTGCCCTCTGTCTCCCAGATCTGTAGCCACACAATCTCTCTCTCCTGTGTGTGAGGACCTGCCATGCCACACTCCCTACCTGTAGGATCTGTAGCCACACAGTATCTTTCTTCTCTGCATGAAGACCTACAGGCATCTGACCTGTAGAATCTTCTGGTTTATAAGTGGTTGAATATATTCCCACTGGATTTACAGCAACCAACTTTCTCCAATGAACTTATAGTGATGGAAACATAATGCTCTTGACAAAAATAAATACAAAACAGGCACACAGAAGGATGAAATAGCAAATATATAAATATATCCATTACTTAATACCAAGCTGAATATACTATATACATCATATACTGATACCCAGTATAGGGAAAAGTGCCAACACACACACAGGGTAAAACAGCATGTCAATAATAAATAATGCAGTGAAGACATGGTCTACATGATTCACATGAACTAAACCAGACACATCTCACTTCACATGTAAAAACTGCCACGGGCAAATATTTCTCAATTAATTGGAATACCAAAACCATTAAACTAACATAAAGACACACACACACACAAACACACAATACATGGAAAATCAATATTACAACAATCTGAGTAAGATGTTCTGATATGACCCCTAAGTTAAAAACAAATCAAACACAGATAACCGAAATTGCATCAACCTAAAATCCTTCAGTTCCATAAAATAAAGTGGCCCACTACGGATGGGAAGAAATACTTGTGATCTAATCACATGATTAGGAGTTATGACCCAAAATACGTAAGGACTTCAACCAATCCAACCACAGCAAGAACAAAATAATGACCTTAAAATGGGTGATAGATACTGATATTTTAAAATATAAACTATATAAATGACCAGAAGGCATATGAAAAAGATATGCTTAAAATCACTAGCCGTCAGAAAAACACAAACCACAATGACTGAGCTATCACTTCACTCCTGTAAGAAGAGCTTTATCCAAAAAGACTAAAGATAACAAGAGTTGGGAGGTTATGGATTCAAGAAAAAAATGCATCTTGTTGATGGGGATATACATAAGTTCAGCTATTATGGGAAGCAGTATGCAGGTTTCTCAGAGGGCACAGTAGAAATACTCTCCATGTACATATCCACGGTAAATAGAATAGCAAGCTATTGTGACAACTTCCCTCCATGTTTGCTGAAGCAATGTCACCCGTGGAGACGATATGAATAGGCAAGACATGAAACTAACTAGGTTACCATCAGTTAAGGAACGGATAAAGAGATACTATTCTGCATTAAAACAAAAAAAGCAGCATTATTAATTTGGCAACATGGAATGTCCTAGAGACCTTACGATAAGTGAGACGCGTCAAGGACACAAAACAAAAAGACACAGAAAACTGTTGATCTGACAAAAACTGAGAGGAAAATGACGAGCAAAGGTCACTGGGCCTGCTGTGAGTGCAGGTTTGTGGCTGGGGTGCACCAGTAGTCAAAGGAGACAAAGAGCTTGCTTAGAGAGCAGCAAGGTACTGAAAAAAAAAAACTTCTTGTCTCCACAGTGTCTGTAATTAATTATAAATTGCATTCTTGACAAATTCAGGGAGAGGCGTTAAAAGTTCTCACCATAAAATGCTAGCAATGCTAAGAATTACACTTATTTCATATTTGGTTTAGTGTTCTGATGTGTGAATTATTCCAAATATCATTTTACACACAATGAAATGTAATATTGTCAGTTTAAAAAGAAAGCACTATGAATAACTTCGGACATTTGGAAGTCTCCTATGCTGCTTTTACTTCATATGACTATGCCCCATGAATGTAAATGCTTTCATGTGTCCTTGATTGCTTTCTGTTAGTCTGATAAAATACTGACCAGAGCCACCAGTGTTAGGAAGGTCACAACTGCTTTAAATGAAGCTCCAGTGGCTCTGACACCCTCTGCTCTATTTTGAGGGGATGGGGCATCTGAACATACACGGCACACACACACACACACACACACACACACACACGGCACACACATACACACACATATAGTGTTGGGTTTTTTTTTTTTGAGAAAGGGTTTTTCTGTAGCTTTGGGACTTGCTCTGTAGACCAGGCTAGCCTCAAACTCACAGAGATCAACCTACCTCTGCCTCTTGAGTGCTGGAATTAAAGGGCCTGTGTTATCACCGCCCAGCGACACACATAGTATTTTTAAAATAAAAATATCTTTTGGGTGCTTGCTAATTCTTTATTAATATTTTATGCCACTTTCCACATTTTAAACCATCAGAGATTTAACTCTGTTTATGGCTTTGACATGACACTAAGCCCACGAATTAATGTATAGAGATTTCTGGGTCCCACTCTGAAGTCCTTGAAGGCATACTCTGGTGTGATGGTAACCTACAGTAAAGACCACAAATGAGTGTTTTCATTTTCAAGTGAGAAATTAACTTCAGGACTGCCACACAAAATAGAAATTATAAAAATAGAGCTCCCTCCAATAATGTCTGAAATCTCATCTCAATCTGGGATCAGAACTAGAATACACAGACATACTCTGGAGGGTACAAATGAAACCCACAGAGGGACCAGGCTAGATTTCTGGGAGAATATCTGAACTCAGCTAAAAACCACTGTTGCGTAAACATAAATTAAAGACGGAAAAGTACCAATATCCTGAGTGAGGCTTGTAAGCCTAGCCCCAGGCCCAGATTCTAAATGACCCTTAATAATGTCTTCAGACTTATCCAAAGGTGGCCTGCGCCTCGGAACTATGCTGCGCCAGCCAGTGCTTGGGGAACGTTCCTAGACCACGCTGTGAGGGGCTCGATGCTGTCACATAGGACGACAGAGGTAATTTCCCAGATGATCTCTACTGGCCTGAAGGCGCTGATTAACCTCAGAAAGAGGTTTCCTTTCCACAGAGCCTTTATGTACCAGCTTTTATTATGGGGCTGAGCTAGCAACACAGGTTAACAGTGTCCCAGATTATTCCTCTTCCCTGTGGTCCTTTCTTTGAAAGAGGAGGGTCATGTTGCATCTCAGATGGCAAAAGCTTCAGTGTGCTTTAGAATGTATCAGAGGCAGGTTAAGGACAAGGGGAGTGTGAAAATTATTACAGATACCTGGGGGGGGAGGGCGGGAAACAGGCTTTGTGTGAGGCCTGATTTACAGAAGAGATCCTCGCTGAGCTATTCAGCACATGTTATTATATCAAATTCATACTTTCTCCTGTTTTTAATCCTATAGAAAGCTGCATTTCAATGGGACAGATCGGGGACTTCCCAGTCTATGGTGTGGGATCAAATTACTCAGAACCGGACTGTTTCTTTCACTAAACGAAAAAGGAAAGATCTCGAGCAAGCTGTAAAAGTTAAGGACTCCCTCACACAGCTTCACGGAAACTAAGTCACCACCTTGCAACATCTTGTGTGCTGTAATTTCTGTTTAGAGGAATCCTTTTCCGGATAATGTTGAGACCACTCAAAAATCCCAGCGTCGTAAAAAACAAATTGCTCATCGAACCCACAGAGTGGAAAACACAATTGACTTGGGGGAGTTAGAGGGAGAAATAATTATTGAAACACAATTCCGAAAGCTCTGAGAAGTGCGGATCATGTTTTGTCCTGTGGGTCTCTAAAGGACTTAGCTGAAAATAATGCTGTTGTTCACCCCTGTGATAGTCCCACTGCATCGCGTAGAGTTCTCTCATCATTAAACAGCAGACCTTCGCTGGAATTGATAAATAGAGTCCTCAACATTAACTAAATAATCCTCCCAATAGCCTGGTAAAACAGATGGAGAGAATAAAACAGAGAAGTTGTTAAGGGGCTTAACTCAGCCCACAGAGACAGCCCTGTGACTTACTTAGCCTTGGGCCGCCCCTGTTTTTGTTTATGACGCCTCCTTTTCCATTTTGCCTCACACATACCAGGCAAGCCTCCTAACCACAGGCACCCAAGCCCCTCTTGTGTGCAGTTGTCTTTAATTTTCCCATTTAATTGAGAAAAGGGCACACCGTGCCACTGTAAGAGACACTGTAGCTTTCTCAAATACTCATTTTTAAAATGTATATA
>NC_022025.1:6782145-6788426 GCF_000317375.1 Microtus ochrogaster | reverse complement strand
TATATATATTCATGACCAGTGAAGTGATTTTAATAGAATATTATTTCAAGTGAGTCAAGGTTTTCATTTATTATTGTGAGAGCCAAATGGGTTTAGAGTGCATTGTTTCTACCAGCTTCTAGCTTCCTTCCATTGCTAGCTCCTCACCACTTCCCTCTCCTCTGTAATTGTGCGCAGAGAGCTCACTGTGGGGCGTCTTCTCAGTGACAGATACTTTGTGAGGTCCCAGAAGAGGAGAGATGAGTGTGACACGGCCGCCATCCTAACCAGAACCAGAGTCGGGAAGAAAATTCTGTCTAAACAAGTGACAGCCGTCCCAGGAATCCCTGGAAGTTTATTGTGTCCTCCAGATCTGCATTAAGCTGGCGTTGCCCATTTAGACACATTGACCCAGGGATACCTTTTGCCTTTCCTTTCTTACAGCCTATCCCAAAGTTCTCCAGGTTAATGCCTTTCTGCATTGAACCAACAGAAACATCAGTCCCCATTCTCACAGGCAGGATTTACAGACAATTTTTTAATGTATCGATTTTCATCTACGTTTTCCACACAAAGCTTGACTGACAGCTTTAATTCTCAAAACAATTAATACTTTCCTTTATAGTTTGTGTTTTTATGATTTTCCTTGGCTTTGAGTTGATCCCCAAGCTAAATCAACTTGGGGTCAGTGACAAATAACTTTTCAGAATCCGAGATGTTGAGAGCTATTTCTGCAATTATATTAGGTCATGCAACCCTGTCAACCTTGTTGTTTTCCCTTTGGATATTTGCTGATTCTGGGAAAAACCTTCCTAGTTTTCAAGTGCTTATGTATGCTACCTTTAAGCTCTTGCAAACATCTATATATTGTACTATTTCTTTTATACCTTATCTACATCCTATTCCTCATTTTAGTGTTAAAAATCTTAAGATAGAAACTAAATCCTTCAAAGTATCATTACGTAGTCCTCATTGAGTGTCTATAAGTCTTAATTTCCAATATGTCTTCACTTGAGTTCCTTGGGGAAAGATCGAATCTGTAAGGGCTTTTATTTTTCTCTCTGAAAAATTCCCAATCCTTTCTATTACTTTGAAATTATCATTTAATTTTTCTTATTTTTTCAGACTAGAAATTCACTCTTTCTCCAAACGTGAACCAGAGTTTATTTCATGGTTGTCATCAGTGACTTTTCTTTCTATTTGACTACTAGTTTTTCAAGCACTTCCTTTCCCTCGGCTCTCACATCTTTCTCACCCATCCTTTAAGTATTTACTATAATTTGTCAACATTCCTTCCACAGAAATAAGACACAATGACTAGACATTGTATTGCATAGAAAAAGAGATGATCCTAAAGTAAGGAAAATAAAGTAGTCAATAAACAAACAATTAGTGGTAGCATAATTCATTCGTTGAACACAGATGTCAAACATTAATAATAGAAGATATTGTGTGTTTGTGCTTGCAGGGGGAATGTGATACTTAAAAGCACTTTTACAAATGGACTTTAACCAATTTTGTGTTATTATCTACAAGTAAACAACGCAATCAAGCGTATAATTCAAGGTTTTGTAGGTACTGTATTTTAAAAAGGAAAATTAATTTCATTCTGTTTAGTCCAATATAACCAATCGTAGTACCATTGCAGGATATAACAGTCTTAAATAATTAATAAAAATTCTTTCAATGTTTTTAAAGAGGTATATTCACATGAAATTTCCAACAGGACACAGTCCTGATAGAATGACAATCTAATAACAACACAATATATAGAACAAGAGTTAATGTGAATTAGATTCTCCAAGTAGGATTGTTTAACCAAAACAACAAAATAATTGAATTACATGGAATTCAAAATGCATTTTCTGTTATTGTGGCCACTTTCGATGTGAGCAGTGAATAGCAATGGCTACTGGCGAACTCAGTGAAGTGCAGAACTCCGTTTGTTTGCCTTGATCATTTCAGTTATTACTAGGGCTCAAAAGGTTGGTCTCCAAATAGTGACCTAAAATACAGTGCAAAAAGTCTATAGTTTATAATCATTTCTCTTCGACTCAGGGTCTCTGGCCCAAGGTGACCTAGAGATGCTGACACTGGGATGTTCCCCTTTAGGCTCCTTGTCAGCGAGCTACTGGCTGTAAGCTGGGTGCAGAGATCCATATGTGCCCTACCTTCCCTGTGTTCCTTTCTTTCCTGTAAACCCTACACCCTCCTCTGAGGTCCCATATAACTCCTATGTGCCTTACAGACCCTACCTGCTTATAGTCCTTACCTCTCTATATTCCCAGAGAATATATTCCCCTTCTTCATATGCTTTCTCCATGTGTACTCAGCAAGGTAGCCAGATTTGGTACATATTCCTCCAGTATTCTTGAAAATTCAGCAATAGAAACTGCTGCTCCCCTCCCCTCGTTTTGAGCCAGAGTCCTGGGAAATGGTCCAACAGAGTTGCTGCCTGATTATATTAAAGTAAACCACACTCCAGCCCAGATTTAAGGTTTAGGAGAATGCACAAAGGCGTAAAGACCAGATGACATGACTTACTAGCATACATCTTGGAAATTGGTGTTCTAGGTGTGAGTGAATCTCTCAACAAATATCCTGACTTCGTCTTCCTAGTCATCTGCCCATTAACACTATAAACGCCAACACTGGTACTATGAATCTTTTGTTTCATACTTTTTTTGTCTCATACTTTTTTGTCTCATACTCTTATAAATAAAATAAGAATGGTAATTACAGTAAGATGATGAATTAGTGAAACGCTGCCTTGGGCTTTTCAAAAAGAATACCACTGGAAATTTCATAACTGTGTGTTTGTACCTTCATATCAAACAGACTGAAATTAAGGGACAGGCTCAAGCATAATAACCTCAGTCAATGTAGAAGTTGAAAAGAAAGCCCCTGCCCATTTTTTCAAATGGTATAATTTTCAAATTCTCATATTTACAAATTCATACAAATTCAACAGACAGAAAAACAAAATACAAAGAAGGAAAGGGTCTACTGAGCAAAACCTTCCATCCTACTGTTATGGTTGTGTGTAGTTGTCTATACGTACACTCTAATTACCTCAAGTCCCCTACAGTCCACAGTAATAGCTTTTGTTGTGCAAACATCTCCACTCTCTTCTGCTCCCTTCTCTCTCTTTTTCCCTTTCTCTCTTTCCCTCTTTCTTCTTATGGATGAAGTCCTGTGGATGCTTAGAAACCTCTCTCAGTTTCCATAGGTTGTCTTTGAGATGCTATAGTGAAAATGTCTGTCTAATCACCCTGGCATTCAGGACTCTCTCTCGGTTTTTATAGGTTGTCTTTGAGATGCTATAGTGAAAATGTCTGTCTAATCACCCTGGCATTCAGGACTCTCTCTCGCCTGACCCCAGTCTCGTCCTCCTTTGTAATCATGGAAGAGTCATCTGTGACATTACTCGTTCCGTGAAACTTGATATGTTTGCATTCCATATTTTTCCTAGGGAAAGAAATCTGCTCTGACAAACTAATGACCTCCACATAATTGTCCTTAACAAAAAGGTTACAATGTTCTCACCAGCACCAGAGACAGGAATCAGTGAACATCTTACTTTCCGCTCAACTCTTTAAAACATAACAAATAATCATGCCTTATTAAGCACCTGCTCAATGAGACTGGGAAATCAGACTATGGAGGCATTAAATCTTGCCCTTTGACCTTGTCTGTCAGACGTCAGAATGATTATTTCCACTGATCTTGGCCTGACATTAGGTGCAATTGGCTGATCCTCACAGTCTTCAAACTCACTCTCGGGTCTCCTGCTAATGTCCGTCTTGTTCTATGTGTTAGATTTCTCATGATTTATTTTGCCATGTGGGGAAACAGTATTTCCTTTTATCTTTAGAGGGAACAGCATCTATATGATCCTGTGCGTTGGTTCTCAAGGGAATGCAGGAAAGAAGCCTGTAGCTTAAATAGCTCTATATCCTTTTGTTCGGTTTATTTTCCTGAAACAGAACTTGGTCCAGTAGAGAAAGGGATGTGCGAGATGAAAGAGTTTGGGCAAAATTAGTTGAGACTTCACACTTATGGGGAATGTTTTAAAATAAGTCATATCCAGGAAAAGAAATGTGAACTTTAATAGCTTTTCCCAAGAGCAGGCTTAACATGTTTGTATTGAAATGTAATCTCTGCTGTATTTGTGTTTTTAAAACACAGTTGTAGCTGCATTGGCCTTGAGTTACAAGTTTGATGAACTTCAGAATTGTGAATGATGTTAGCTCAGATTATGCTCAATTCAAGTACAGAGGTAAATTTCTATTAGATCAGAAAGAGGGGAAAAAGCCTTCAGGAGATAATTTATTCCAACAGAAAATCAAAGAACGAATTTAAGATTACTGGATCAGATGTTCTGCTTGAAACACTGTGCTACGGATATTGTGAGTGAATGAATGGGAATTTGGCTGAAAAATACAAGCAGAACAGAGATCGCAGAATAGAAGAACAGAATGAAGATAGCAGCACTGAATCAATGCATTTACACTCAGCTTCAGGAAAGTGAATATACTTTCTATTGTAGTAACTCCATTTCTAGCTATGAGCATTAACATGGAGCACACACTGTTTTCTGCATCAGAAAGGAGTTACATCAAGTCAGTGAGGTTGCCATGTCTTTAGAAGACACTCATAACCCTTTTGATTAAGTTAGTCACATTTCTGCTGTTTGCTATTGTAAATTGAAACTGAGTCACAATTATGAATTTCAGACTTCCTGCTCCTACTCATCTTTCATGGCTTAATTTTGAATCAGACTATAAGGATATAGGGTGACATTTGTTAAATAATAAAGTGGTTGGCTACTTATCAAACTGCCTCAGAGAAGAGAGAGGAAGGATAAAGGAGATGTATATTTCGAAGACTCTGATGGAAGCCCCGGCGGCTGGGATAAGAAATCACTGAGAATGCAGAACTAACCAGAGCAAGGGACGGGAAATGAGGCTCGGGTAGTAGAAAAAAAAATCCATGTTCACCTTTTGTTTTATGATTTTTTTTAGGTTTATTTTATTTGTTCTGTTTCTTTCCCTCTCTCTACACACACAAAAAATGTCAACCCTGAAGCTCAATTCGGAAACACATAATTGTATTCTACTACTAAAAGATTAATTGAAGAAAAGCATTAAAAGTGAAAGTTGAAAATGGAATTTATTTAATCTGACACACATTGACATTATTGAGATTTACAAAAGGAATTGCAAAATAAAAGGAAATCATTTGGAGAGGGGTAAAAACTGTCACTCGGGAAGCAGCAGCAGGCAGATCTTTAAGTTCGAGGACAGCATTGTCTACACAGAAAGTTCTAGGACAGCTAGAAAAATCCTTCTCCAAAAATGAAGAAGAAGTAAGTTTACTCCCGGCTTTCTGTACAACTAAACTATAAAGTCTTGCTACAGATTATCAGTATTCTCGTACAGTTAACCGGAAGTCCCCACATCCAATATTTACACTGTGTTAAAGTTTTAGCTTAACACAAATATACAGTAGCTACTCAGTTATTCATAGTGTGTTTGCAGTCATGGTAGTGACAATAATGATAGGAAAAGTAATAATGATGACAATTAAAATAATTAAGGTGTTCGAGACTTGGTTATCCTATGGATTAAGACACAAAAGGATTTTTTAGACGAGTTCTAAGTTATTACCAGGGAAAATAAAACTAGTAGAATATTGCAAGGGATATTAAGTATAGAAAAATCTAAGGTACAAGCTGGGTCCTTGAATCTTCAGTTCAGATAATCTCCATAACTAGATACAACATGGGGAAAAAACACTGTCTGAATAGTTCTATTGTTTTAATTTAGAGAGAACAGAGACTTTTTCATGCAGTGGCAGGCTCCTGAAATGTGTGGTGCCCATGTTAAGCGATGCAGTTTCGAGATGGGAAGTATGGACTTGTAGTGGTCAGGTTTGCCAGTCCTTGCCGAGGTAGCCAAAAGATGATTAGCTGAAGTTCAGAGCACCTGCCTATTCTGTATCTCATTTCCTGGGAAAGACAAGCCCTGAATATAAGAACAGTTGCGGTAGACTGCTTTTCAAGTCTGACAAGGGCCTGTTTGCCCTTTGTGCTTGCTGGATAGATGGGGTTTTTGTGGTGAAAATGCTTCTTTTCCTCTGGGTGGGTGCAGGTTTACATGACAAGACCCAAGTCTTGGCAAGAGGTCTGGAAGCTGGATATACTCCTGTGATGTGGGAGTGTCATATATCAATCTGTTGATTTCATTGGTTAAGTAATAAACAAACTGCTTGGGCTCATAGCTTAGAACATAGGTGGGTGG
>NC_022025.1:6763219-6779275 GCF_000317375.1 Microtus ochrogaster | reverse complement strand
CAAGCGGTGATTAAATGAACACAGTGTCCGTGTAATTATTTCGGGTAGAGCTAGCCATGTGGGCGGCCGGGTGCCGGGACGCAGCCCGCCGCTCCTATTACTACACTCCTGAGGCTGTGCTCATTCATCCACTGCATACCTGTATAGCGAATATCTACACTTAACCATCCTCATTTTTCTTGTAATTAATTCATTGTTCAAAACATCCATTCACCTAATTTTCTGATGTCCATACACTCTTAAAGCTCTCTATTTTAAAAAGAACATTGAACTCAATACTTTCCTCCCTGTGATATTTTATGTTGGCAGATTTATTTTTATGTGTATCCTCAAAAAGTAATCCTCAAGAATGATTCACAGTGCAGTCTAAGCTGAACAACTCTGACAAACAGAAACTCACCTGTTGGACTTATTTCCTTTGCTATAGAAACATGGGATGTCTGGAAAATAAGCTGTGATATATAGTCTATTCCAATATTTTTGCTTAATCTTCATTGATCCAAGACAGGGCTAAGGAGGAAAGGCTTCTTTTTATTGAATAAACTCGGTGGTGGTACAGGCCTTTAATCCCAGCATGTGGGAAGCAGAGGCAGGCAGATTTCTGGAAGTTGGAGGCCAGCTTGGTCTACAAGAGCTAGTTCCAGGACAGCTCCAAAGCTACAGAGAAATCCTGTGTTGGAAAAACAAAACAAACAAACAAACAAACAAACAAACAAACGGAACAGCAGTTGAGTGGCAGAGTGGGTTGGTCATTTTTATAAAAGTATTAACACTCTAAGAGCAAATCTGGATCTGTCATTGTTCTACAAAACAAAACATAGTCTCTCATTTTGTAAAAACAAGCATTTCTATCTTTGAAGTCAATTGTAACTGTACTTGTTTCTCGTTTGTTTTGAGAATAAATGTGGAGTAATGTTGCTGCTTTTGCCCCTCACAGTCCTCTAGTGTCTAGATCTGGTTATTGTTTATAAGCAGCAGTGAATATCTATGCTCTTTTGAAACACAAGACCTAGCTACCAGCAATCAGCTGCCCTGGAATTAATTTTTGAAGACGCAATCTTTATTTGTATGGTAGCATTCTTTGTTTGCTTACACTTCTTTCTAAAGAGGTCCTTTAGCAGGTTAGTGTACTGATTGTTAATAAAGAAGAACTATGGGAGGGCTGGATCCTGGCAACCACTGGTTTGGGTTTCTCTCTAAAAACTTCAGGAGGAATGTACAGAAACTGTGATCACACTGTGCTCAGTGATCTCAACTGGAGAGCACAGACAATGCCAATAGCAAAAGTGGCACAGGTGAGAGATTTTCTTGAGAAGCCTACTTATGACTTAACTGCTCTTTCTTACTATGTGTGGACCACACAATTTAAGACTACCACAAGTATGTTACTTTCGGATTGGTTATTCCATCCAATTTACATTTCCCTATGGTGTCTCTTTTAAATAAGTGATGTGAGTGAGGTTTTTTTTTTCAGAATTTCCACCACACTGAAATAATATCAGGAAAATATGAAATGCTTTCCATATGCTATTCTTTAAACTTATCCATAGTCAAGACAAGACAAAAACTAAGGAATATCTCGAATGTATTTTTGTTTTTGGTAGTGTTGTTGCTCTTTATTTTTATGCCATTTTGGTAATTTTCCTTAAAAATAGTGATGATCAAAGGAAATTTTCTCATCTAGAGAAATATATATGATTTCTAAAGATGGAAACTAAATATTTTCTATGATTATTATTTAAAATATTTACATATAAATAATTATGGTTTTTAGTAATTTTTAAGAGATCCTACAAAATGATGAGATTATTTAGCATAGCATCTTCTATTATCTATATTTTCTGAAAAATTTCATAAACTCCCAATTCTCAGAGTAAGATGTACTTTATATCTCATTCCCTCCAAGTGAGAAGAATGTAGGCTTAGAAAACAGACATAAAGACTCTCTTAGCACTTTTGGTTAGAAAAGCTTTGGGGATGATTGGTTTCTCTCAACAATTCTACGCAACAGAATGTAACTAATTTAAGACCTATGACCTTGTTCTAAAGCAAGGGTTTAGTCAATAGGAAATAATCTAATCTCATTTTTCAAACTGGCTCCTATTTTCGCAGAGAAAGAAAATCCTATTGACTGACCCTTGACTCCAACTAGGGTGTAGGAAAGAATTCAGGCATTTTAATGACATGCCCAGAAAAACACAATTCAGAAGTAATAGAGGGACTCCACACTTTCTGCAATCATTGATGCCTGATAAAAGCAAAATAACTTAAGATCATCCTTATTTCCACCACTATTCACTAATTGGAGGAGAGTGATAAGAGTTACCCTCATTTTAAGTGACATGCCATACAGGTCCTTTAAAACTGTAATGATAAATGCTTTCAAACTGGGTAGATATTGGAGATCTTCTAGCTTGTAAATGTTTTTAAAAGAAGATTTTAAAAAGTTCCATCTTCATGTAATTTTTATTATGTTTTCAATTTACTAGATTTTCATTTCTCAGTAAGATCTGTGAATTTTAAAATATAGACTTCATATCCTCAGTTTACCCATCGATACTTCTCAATTTCATACATATTGAACTTTCCTGTAAAATATTTTAGCATTCCCTGTTAAGGAAATGCCATACTAACACTTTTATGAATGAAACCTGACAGAGATAAAGTAAGCGGTTTGCCCTTAATCTGTGAGTGTCTATTCCTAGAATAGTTTTCAAGCCGTGTTTCCAAGATAACTTTTCAACTACACTACACACGAGATGAACATTGCTAAGCATTTGAGTCCCTCTATTGCTCTAAAGTGCAAAACATTTCTTCATAATTTAATGAAAATTTTTATTCATACAAATAAATGGAAGCAGAAAAGGTTTTATTTTCCTTGTACCTGTGTTTATCTATATTTTCAAATACAAATATACACTTGTATATAAATAAATTTACTTGAAGGAATTTGAATCTAATATTTATCCACTATGGAAATGGAATCAGATATTGACTGAAGACTCTTTGGTGAAAACACACTTGCGGCTAATCAAAGTAAACATCTCTGTAAGATGCAGGGTCTGCTGGTGTTCCACGGGAAGTGTCAGCTGCGAAAGTGCTGTTGGAACACTTGGCTAAGCAAACAAGACCAGAGAGCAACTGCAACAGATAAAGACTGAGCCCGAGGGAAAATTAATAACATATTTATGCAAAAGACATTTGAACTTTCTTTTGGAGATCTCTTTAATTATGTAGTAAATTAAATTGTAAACAAATTTTTTACCAATCAGAAGATAATATAAAATCCACCAAAATCTTATTTTTCCTATTATTAGGGATGGATTTTAAAACCAAGAGAAATTTTTGTGAATTTAATTATCTCACACAGAATTATTATCTAGTTTATTTGGAAAGGGATGTAGTTATTAGAGTTGTTGTAGAAATAAGTTTCAATTGAGTATCATAAACTATGCTTTAGGAAAGAAAATTTCCATTTGTAGAATTCCAAGTTCCTAAAACCTGAGAACAAGCAACAAGGGGAAGCCAGCTCCCGGCCCTCCACTCTCATCCCTCCCTTAAACAGTTTCTCCTCTCCTTACTGCTAAGGTTTCCCTTCAACAAATTCTATTTTCTTGCCCAGCTATGTGTACCTCTTAAGTGTTTAGCCTTTACCTATTCCAAAACTTTCTCTTGGAATAATTAATTATTCAGCTCTATGAAGAGTCAGTATTAAGGAGACCCGTTGGCGTGAGTCCTGAGACTGTAAGTTAAGAGCAAGAAAAACCCACCCAACACAGCTGTCTATATTCAGTGCATTGAGAGGTTCTTCAGAGCTCTGTGAGGAAAGGGGATCCCGTATTCATTCACTGTCCTCATAAACAGTGACCACTAAGAAACAGAGAATTGATATTTTATTTCTTGTGAACAATGGGTGACCACTAAACATAGTTTACATTGTCTTATTTAGCAAAATATATCATGCTTAAAGTCCAAGTGCTTAATACATAGGGTTAACAGCTGTGTACATAGCAGTGGCTCTCAGCCATCTTAATGCTGCATCCCGATAACAGTTCCTCATATTGTGGTGACCCTCAACCATAACTGTCATTTTGTTACTGTTAGGAATCATGATGTAAATATCTGATGCATGACTCCCAAGAGGGTCATGACCCACAGGTTCAGTGCTAGAGTACTGGTCTACCATTTGCAGGACCCTGGGTTTCAGTGATGGGGAAGGAGGAGGAAAAAGAAGGCAGCCAGGCAGAAAGCAAATGGCTGCTAGGGCCAGGGGTCAGTAGGCATGAACTGCGTACTGCCCAAGCACGAGCTCCTTAGTCCCATCTCAGAAACCCACAGTGAGAGCCACATTTAGGGACTCGCATTTGTCACCCACTGGTTTCGAGGCCTGAAGAGTTTCCCAGGAGACAAGACCCTGGGCAGTAAGTCCAGGACACCACAAAACACATTGAAATGATTTCTCACCTCTCACTGAACATAGGGAATATAAGATAAGGAAGGAGACAACAGAATCATTATGTCGATCTGAAGGGAGACAAGGTTTGTTTACTGCCCTGCATTAAACATATTGTTGGTGATTTTTTTATTTATTTTTACCAACACTAATTTTTTTGTAATTATTTGAGAATTTCATACAAAGTATCCCATCCCAGTTGCTTCCCATCCCTCCCATGTCAAGTCACCCATCCTTGTTCTTTTCCCAATAAAGAAGAAAAAATACCAGTCCATTTGTATAGCCCTTGTACTCAAGGGAGCATAGTCAACAACTGCCCAGTGGCCAGTCCCTTAAAAAATACCGAATCCTTCCCACCCACTCCATCCCTGCCAGAAACTATCAACTGTGAAGAGTTACACTGCTGCA
This sequence comes from Microtus ochrogaster, assembly GCF_000317375.1. Taxonomy (NCBI): domain Eukaryota; kingdom Metazoa; phylum Chordata; class Mammalia; order Rodentia; family Cricetidae; genus Microtus; species Microtus ochrogaster. Next base: position 6,774,414 of record NC_022025.1, on the reverse strand, counting down.
TCTTTATCACAATTTTAAAGGAATTTCTTGAATGGCTCCTGTCTAAACTGTTTCTTTTTCGGGTGTGGGGGGGAGACAGTAATGGTGGAGGGGTTGCCACAAAAGCCTTCAATGGCTCTCATTCTATATTGTCAGACTGCAGTCATCGATACCACTGCAAAAGAAGCTTCTCTACCCCTAACGGCAAGCAGCAGCACAGATCATGAACCTCCACATGGTTTTCACTGGCAGCACGGACCACAACCATGCAGAATGTGGACCCCAACACACTCCCAGGTGGCAGCACAGACCACAGACATCAGCCAGGTGTGCTGCCCCCTAAGACCATGTTGATGATATTCATGGTCCTTGTTACTCCCCGAGGACATGTGGATGAATGTGACCTGAGTTGCTGCCTGAGAACATTTTGGCCACTTCTTTTAAATCCACTGGAACTCAGAAACCCTTGATGCCAGGTCCTTTCCATCTCTCTGCTTTTCTTAATTCGTGTAGCCCAGTCCCCTCTTAATGCACAGACATCCTGAAGACAGGTCTTGTTTCGGGATCCGTCTTTAAGAATTTCTTCTTTTTCTGTTTGTTAAAACTTATAATAGTTCTTCAGAGATTATACTGAGAGCAAAAGGAACCCTGCTGCCAACCCCTCTAATTCTCGCATGTATACATTTTGAAATGATTTGTTCAGCAAATATTTCTTTTTTGTTTTGTTTTTAATTTATTTATTTATTAAAGATTTCCATCTCTTCCCCGCCACCGCCTCCCATTTCCCTCCCCCTCCCCCAATCAAGTCCCCCTCCCTCCTCAGCCCGAAGAGCACTTAGGGTTCCAGGAAGTCCAAGGAACCCCCACCTCCATCCAGGTCTAGTAAGTTGAGCATCCAAACTGCCTAGGCTCCTACAAAGCCAGTACGTGCAGTAGGATCAGAAACCCAGTGCCATTGTTCTTGAGTTCTCAGTAGTCCTCATTGTCCGCTATGTTCAGAGAGACCGGTTTTATCCCAGGCTTTTTCAGACCCAGGCCAGCTGGCCTTGGTGTGTTCCCAATAGAACATCCCCATTGTCTCAGTATGTGGGTTCACCCCTCATGGTCCTTAGTTCCTTGCTCGTGCTCTCTCTCCTTCTGCTCCTGATTTGGACCTTGATAATTATGTCCGGTGCTCCAATGTGGGTCTCTGTCTCCTTTCATCTCCTGATGAAGGTTAATATTCAGGAGGATGCCTATATGTTTTTCTTTGGGTTCTCTAGGATCACTAATTATAGGCTCAATGTCCTTTGGTTGTGGCTAGAATCCAAATATGAGTGAGTACATCCCATGTTCCTCTTTTTGGGTCTGGCTTACCTCACTCAGGATAGTGTTTTCTATTTCCATCCATTTGTATGCAAAATTCAAGAAGTCCTTGTTTTTTACTGCTCAGTAATACTCTAATATGTATATATTCCATACTTTCTTCATCCATTCTTCCATTGAAGGGCATCTAGGTTGTTTCCAGGTTCTGGCTATTACAAACAATGCTGCTATGAACATCGTAGAGCATATACTTTTGCTGTATGATAAGGCTTCTCTTGGCTATATATATTCCCAAGAGTGGTATTTCAGCAAATATTTCGACCAAAAAAATGTCTCAGAGGGCAAAAGCACTTGTGTTGCAAGTCTGACAGCTTGAGTTAACCCCACATAAAAAGTCAGATGCTATGGTCTGCATCTGTATCTCCAGCACTGCTGTATGGAGACAGGAGAATTGCCTGGAAGCAGGCCGGCCAACTGGACTGGAGTCCAGAGTGTAGCAGAATTAGCAAGAGAGACCCTGCCAAACCAACCCTCCAAAGTCCTCTGACCACACTCATCCCGTGATGTGCCAGCCTCCACTCTCACTTCTCTCTCTCCCTGTCATGCACACACTGTCATTGAATGCTTATTAGGAATCCAGTATGTGTCAAGATTATTTAGACCTGGGCAACAGATAATCCAATGAATAAAGTGACATCTAAAAATTCATACATGAACCTGCAAACAAATATATACAGAATTACCTTGCATTATTGGTTATAGTAATGTTCTATAAAGTCATTGTGAACATTGTATTAATAATGAACCATGGCTGTTGGGTGACATAGGGTTAGGTTTATGGAATTTTTAGTAATAGTAAAGTACTTTTGCCAGTCAGTCAATATATTTTATTTTATGTCTTTATTTAATGTATTAGCTAATTTATATTATTTTTGTTAACCTTGGACACTTAGAAGCATGATATGCCAAAACAAATTTATCTATTTAGGCACAACTAATTGGGAAAGTGTTGTGAGAATTGATTTGGGTGCTACAATTAAATTTCAATAAGTAGATCAATTCTCAAATGCAAACCCCACAAATAACAAGGATTCATTACAACTCACTTAAAAAATATTTTGTGTGAAGAAGAGAAAATCTCTAAGGATGATGTCTGAAGAGTTTAGGGAAGAATTCACAAAAAAAGACAATACTAACTAGTTTGAGACCATAAGGGGTGTTTCTGACAGGCAAACACAGGCACTAAGCAATCCAAATGTAAGAAAGATCACATGTACAGTGGGGGCATTGATAAACGGAAACGTCATGCATTCTCATCATGAAGGATGTGGCCAAAAAGAATTCTGACTCTCATGATTATTGTAGTACCATTTATAACAACAAATGCACAGAATCACCTCGTGTCTATAATGTGTAAATAGAAATGTGGTAAGTGTACATAATATGAAGCTGTTCTGCCTTTGAAAAAGCCAACCACTTGTGACAACATGCATAAGCCTAATGGGCATTGTGCTGCTGGTGAAAATAGGGAACACGGACAGACAGATTCTGCACAATACCACTTATAAATGAGATATAGAAAAGCCAACTCCATAGACACAGAGAGTAGGATATTGTTACTAGATGTTTGGGTAAAGTGGAAACTTGATGAAAGAAAAAAAATAGTGAGATAGGAGGATAGGAAAATAATTTCAAGAGAACTATTGTACAACATGGTGACTACAGTTGATAATAATGTATTATATATTTGAAAATAGTACTTAGATTTTAAATGTTGCCAACATAGGGAAAACACGCCTGAGAGGTAATGGGTATGAAAATTTAGTTTGTTTTAGCCATTCAGTGTTGTATACACACATAATCTAAGTCAGGTTGTATATTATAAATATATAGTGATTTATTTTGTTTCAAACTGTAAATAACTCCTTACAACAAACAGACGTGTTTGATTCAATTCAGCTGTAAAATTCATTGAGTTTGCCGGGCGGTGATGGCGCACGCCTTTAATCCCAGCACTAGGGAGGCAGAGGCAGGCAGAACTCTGGGAGTTCGAGGCCAGCCTGGTCTACAAGAGCTAGTTCCGGGACAGGCACCAAAGCTACAGAGAAACCATGTCTTGAAAAAAAAAATTCCTTGAGTTGGAGACGGCAGTCTTCAGTTTGGGAGGTAGGACCAAAATAAGAGTGAGCAAAATATCCCTGCTGTACATGTTCTCTATGGTTTGAGGAATGCAGAGAAGGAAAATGTGCAGTAATGTGTAGGGGCTTCACCTTGGAAATATAAGATTGCAGAGGCTGTAATCAGAGGATTAGTCAGTGATGCTGAAAATGAGAACGTTCACATGGCTAAAATGGATGACTTCAAGACCATGAGCAGACAGCCTAAAATTCCAAGGCATGTTTTGAATAATTGAGAATACATTTAGGTATAATACAGGTCAAGGGGAAGTTGAAAAATCAGCACCTGGCAGATTTTTCATTACTTTGGGGGGATGAAAAATGAATTGTATTTGTGTTTTAAAATTCTAATGAGAAATAGAAGAGTCTTTGCCCTCTTTTTAAAATCGCCACATTTTTAATCTTGGACATGCCTAAGCCTGGCTTCTAAATGGGACGGAAAGCTCCTCGTCACGGGTGCTTGTACCACTCTTTCTTACCGTGTTCTCAAGATTCAGGAATCACAGCTATAAATAAGTAGAGTGTTTGCTAAAATAAAGGCATTGTGCAGGAAATAAAATCAGGTTTTGGGAATTCCTCACGATGTTTTAGTTCAGTTGTTCTGAAACAACGAAGACTCTTTTCTAAGAAGGGAGAGTTCCAAGTTTCTGGATGCCCTCACGTGAAAGCGGGATGAGACGCCGAGAGTCTCCCTTGGTAATTTGTCTGTGGACAATCTGACCTCCTCTTCCTCTCCACAGTGCTGATAGTGAGAGTTTGACAGTGAGAACACTCCAGTAGCGCTGGGGGATACCGTGGAAAGCTTCACACTCCGGCAAAGCTGGTCAACGTGAAATTTATCAACTCACCCCCCCCCCCCAGTCTCCATCCACTCAGGGGAGTGAAATCTCTACACAGATGCTCCCAATTGGAAATTAGCCTGAGAAATTCCTTAGACAAAACTGTTTCTTTGCATTGTTTGTCTTGTGACTCACTGCGTGTTGATCATGTCTCTCCAAATGCCACTCATTACACCCTTCTTTGCTTTATGATCTGAACTCTTGAAGTTTTCCCTTCCTTTTTTTTTTTGTTTTTTGTTTTTTGTTTTTTCGAGACAGGGTTTCTCTGTGGCTTTGGAGCCTGTCCTGGAACTAGCTCTGTAGACCAGTCTGGCCTCAAACTCACACAGATCCACCTGCCTCTGCATCCCGAGTGCTGGGATTAAAGGCGTGCGCCACCATCACCCAGCTTTCCCTTCCTTCTTGTGAAGGTTACCAATATCATGGTCACAGGTTAGTACATTTGATGGCTAACTGCTTCAGGACATTTGACCATCTCTCTTTCTTAGGCTCCCTTTGAAATTGAATCTTAATCAGAAGGATGCATTATTTGAACCAACACATTTTAGGGGTACCTTTTACATTTGTGAGTACCTTATAAGGGGTCATATTGGTGATGGTTTAGGCCCACAATTGGAATGGATATAGCTTTGGTTAAAAAACAAAGAAGGGAGGCAGAGAGATGTCTCTGATGTTCAGAGCACTTGTTGCACTTTCAGAGGGCCTAATTCTATACCCGGCAACAATATCAGAGTTTTAAAAGAGAATTTGATACCCAAAGGTTGGTATTTGGGGAGAGAAACACTCATGACTAAGTAGAACAACTTTAAGGCCCTTTCTTCTAAGCAAACAAAATAATTTTGAAGCATTGGAGGCACAATTTACTAAAATGGTCCAAAGAAACACATCTGCAAATGTAAAAATAAAGCAATCTTTTAAGTTTTATCTTCTCTAGAAATCTTACCCTTGTTGTATTAAATGAACTTTAGATAATGTAAGTGCATGGACAGGTTATGCTTTGATATCCCTTAGGTCATGGTTCAATTCTTTGAGGAACTAGAAACAAGCATCCATCTAACAGTGATAAAAGAGAGAGGTGTGATTGTCTGCCATCTGTGCCCACGGCTGTAGACTTTTAACTTCTCCTTCTTGCCTTCAATACACTCGCCAACCCTATAATGTGCATTTGAGAGTGAATTATTTGATTCACACTTTGACTTGACCTATTCCTTCTTCATCTTCTGGCAGTGGGCAATTACTTCAGCTGGCATGTCCAAAACTTTGATGTTATGACACGAACACATTTACAAAGTTCATCATTGACAACTGTATAGTTCAGTACAAAAAAGAAATTTAAAAGTATCACAATGTTTTAATTAAGTTTACAAATTTGCGTTTGGCCAAACTCATGGACATTCTCTGTCAAGTCTTTGGGCCAAAAGTTGAACACAGTTGCCAAAGTAGAATCTGTATTCATTGAAGCTAAATCAAACCTGGAACAACTTTTCATTATCTGAAGAAGTACTAGATTCTCACATTTATAATGTGTTCACGTCAGTCTGAGAATTGAGAACTCCATTTGAAGCCTTTATTTTCTTCCTCATTGTCTTTAGCCCGTCTTTAGCTTTGCCTTCTGTTGATTGTCTTAAATGTCATCTCTTTGTTTCAGCAATTCATCTTCTTATTCTTGTTCCCTTTCTCTACTCTCAAGATTTTACTTCTCCTGGAATTCTTGTTATGTTAAACAAAACAACACCTATTAGATGCGATCATATTATGTGTGTGTTTATAATATGGCAATGCAACTAATTACCTTCAGCAGATGTAATCATATTCAATTATGATAAGCTTTAGAGAACAAATGCCTTATTGTCCTCCAAACTCTTTATATACTGAAAACCTGTTTCCATCATGAAGACATTTCAGTGTGGGATCTTTGAGAGATGATTAAGTTCATGACAACATATCTTTTATGTAGGGGCCCAATACTTTTATAAAGAGGCCTGAGAGATCCTTTGCCCCACATTATATTATTCACAGGGAGAATATTGATGCCGATGAGCAAGGACGCCCGCCACTACTGGACAAGAGATATGCTGGCACTTTTGAGTTGGGCCTTTGCATTCTGCAGAAGTGTGAGAGTTTACTGTGAATTGTTTGCCAGCAGCAGAGTTCATAGAATCTTATTACTGAGAAGCCGAATGAAGTAAGAAAGGATGTACAAACACAATGAATAACTTGTTGGGCATTTGGAAGCTGCTAAATTGTGGAGGAATAGCCAGAAAAGATACTGTGGAGTGGGTATATGTTAGAAGAAACCAACAGGGATCAGATGGGAAAATGATACCAAAAAGAGTTGGAGTGAAACCTTTTTCAAGTTCTGATTCCAGATCTGAACAAAGAAGCAATTTCTAATCCTTTGCCTGAGCGGATCCATTCATTGGCTCACATACACACAAAGCAGAACAGATCAGAATGGTAAACAAACCCTTTCTGTAGACATGCCACATAGCCCTCTATACAGTTTAGAGCTGAGAATCTGCACCAGAGCAGATTGTTGGCCTATGGGAAGTAGGTCTAGTTCATTGTCTTGGATGTCTTCACTTCTGAAGAAATGTGGGAACATTCCACAGACAAGTCCAAGGGGAAACTGGAAACATAATTTAATATACATATCTATGGCTTTGCTCAGTTTCTAATAACAGATGATTGTAAAGAACATTAATTCACAATATGTGCATTTAATACATTCTTAGTAAATAAAACAATGATGGAGAGAATTTGCAAAAAAAAAGACTAAGATGATGATGAAGAATTGCCACATATCCCCCTACTAGGGATTCATCATTGTAACATTATCAGTAGCCATCTTTATAGCATTTCTTTCTCGAGTTTTGCTCTAGTAAGTCAGTCTCAGAACAAGGCATTCCCTCAAGTCCATTGCTTTAAAAATATTCATTACATGAAATGCCTGCCACTATCTTATGAAATACACTTTTCCATGTGTAATCACTTGAATTCTCCCATTCCTGTACCTCAGTCAGATAGGAAAACACGCATGAACATGTGTATAGTGTTCTTGAGAAAAGCACAGCCTGCTCCCACTGATGGCACTACTGACAAGCATCCTGATTAGAAACTTGGCTTTCTGGACAGAAAGTGATCTATGCCTAGCCTGAGAGTGGAATCAAGTTTTCCAAGCCTCCAGCAGAGGTATTCTATATAATATGCCTTAAAGTAGAATCATAATTCATTTAATGTCTGCGGTAACTATTACTCTTTATTCTAGTCACAAGAGCAATAACTTTTAACTAACAGACTATCTCAGAGTTGGCAAGGAGCCTTTATTTAATATTTATTTGATATTAACTCTGGATAGCACAATTGATCTTATTTACAGAAAATAATGTTAAAACAAAAGCTACTAAATGTTTAAGAGAATGGCTGCAACTTCACATATGAAATTGACATTTGACCAGAATATTAACAAATTTTTAAAAATATTTTACCTGGGGCCATAACTATTACCCTGTAAACACCATTTCTTGTATTCGAAATCTATGAGAATGAAATGGTACAGAAAATCATTGAATTGTATATACATAGAGGGGATGAACATTTATTATTCCAGAGTTAAAGAAGCTGATGTGGGAGATATCTTCTCTGGTAAAAAATATAAATAAAATAAAATGTTTGTGTGTGAGAGTTTTGTTTTTTGTTTTGTCAATTCGATACAAACTTGTCAATTCGATACAAACTAGAGTCATCTGAGAACACAGATGTAACTTCAATTCAGAAATTAAATCCATAAGACTGGCCCGTAAATATTGATGTCTGAGTATCCAGGGTGTTGGGTGCTGCCATTCCTGGATCGGTGGTTTGGAAAGCAAAAGAAAGCATCCCAAGCATGGCAGGAGGGGCAATCCTTTGATTATTATTCATCCTCCATGGCTTCTTCTTTAGTTACTGCCCTCAGGTTCCTGTCTTTAATTCCTGCCCTGACTTGCATTAGTGAAAGTTCATAATCTGGGAGTTGTTTCATCAAGTTTCTTTTACTCATAATATTTATCACAGCAATATGAGGAAAACAAATGCAAGAGTCAAATATAAACACATGTTACAACTGAAAAGGTGTATGAGTGTCTACATTTGTCACCTCATAGTCAATCTAAGCACGTCTTCTACCTGGATTGATTTAGTATACACGTTCGTCTGGCAGAGAAATTAAGAATCGTTCTTGAGCTGGTGGTGGTGATGATGATGGTGGTGATGATGAAGTTGATGAGAATAAGGATGGTAAAGATGTTGATGATGGTTCATTGCTGGTATCGTGTGATGATGATTGTTCATTGCTGGAATCTGGATGAGTTTTTCTAGGCTTTCATATTTTACTGAAAACCAGAGAAATTCAAGGTTTTCAAGCTCAGATTTAGACTGCCTATGTACCAAACACATGGACAGAGCAAATACCAGGTTCACGGCTTTTCTAGTGTGACATTCACAGGTGGGATATTCTAACTGTGGAAGCTCCCAGTCTCAAAGATTGAGCAGTTATCTTCCAGATTCTCAGGTGTAATTCAGCAATTGTTTTTATTTCAATATGCATACAATTGTGCATAATGTATATATAAACTAATGTATTGCATGCATTTAATTTGTTTGTGTGTTTTATTCTCCAGAGAACATGACTATTACAATGTAATAACCACATTTTACTTATCCATTCATCAGTTAAAAGGAATTTAAGTTATATTTATGATTTTGGGCTTTTGTTGTGAATAATGTCAAAGTAATTGTTTAAATTATTATAGTATTTGTGGGCTTTTTGGCAAGCATTATTTTGAAGTTATTATTATTTCCCACTTTTATTCTAGTATGTTTTCTATGTGTTTACATTTTATTCATAGTTTTAGGCAAAAAAATTCTCTCATCAACTTATTCTAATAAAACTTATTTAAATAAACTTTAAGTCAATTGCATAAGTTACTAATATTTTACTTTTCTCACAATTTATTTCATTGAATCCTATTCATGTATATTGTTTCTTTTTTCTCTTACTTTTTTTTGCAATTTAATATATTATAATTTTCAGTTCAGTATTTTTTTCTTTTTTGGTTTTTCGAGACAGGGTTTCTCTGTGGTTTTGGAGCCTGTCCTGGAACTAGCTCTTGTAGACCAGGCTGGTCTCAAACTCACAGAGATCCGCCTGCCTCTGCCTCCCAAGTGCTGGGATTAAAGGCATGCGCCACCACCGCCTGGCTTCAGTTCAGTATTTTTAAGGGACTCCTGAGTATGGGAATGAGTGGGTCTCTGATTCTCGTGTCTTCTTCTGTTAGTAGCTTTGTCCAACCTTCATGTGATGATTTTTGTTCTATTTTATGATATTTTTGTTTTTATATTAAAAAGCTTCTGACTTGAATATTTATTGTTTATAACATTTTCTAATTTGTATTTTAAATATTTGCTTTTTATTAAATTATTCTTCAAATTTGTTACATAAACTCTGCTTTTAGATGTTGACATTTAATTATACATATTTCTTAATGATTGTTTAAGAATCAGAGATATATAGAAAACTAACATATGTCTTCCAAAAGTAAAATTTTAAACTATTTTTAACACTCTCTAATTTGTATTACTTTATAGTAAGAAATATAATCTGTAGATTTAATCTTGGACATTTTTAGAAATTTCTGTATAGGTTAATATGTTATAAACTTTTCCAAATCTTTTTTTTTTTGTTTTTTTTCGAGACAGGGTTTCTCTGTGGTTTTGGACAGGCGTACTTCAAGGTCCATATCATCTGTTTTTGTTATAGTGACATGTTATGTTATGTTCTTGACAGTATTCTGTATTTATTTTATGCTGTAGCAACACTCCTATGTTTAAAGTGCTCTTCTAGCTAATAAAAATTATAATCAACCTATTTTTCTTGAAATTTACCAGTTTTTCTGTGATCCTATGAAATATACTTTATATAATTATGAAATATGTGTTTGTATCTCTATCGTTATTCACAAATCTAATACCACTGTTTTTACTTACAAAACATTTAAAACATCATCACTAGGAAAAATTTTCAAAAAAGTAGAGAATGAATCAGAACTATATAAAAGCTGTTTAATCATTATATAGACAGACAATTGTTTCAAACATGGTCCCTATATGCAAGACTGAACTGACCAAGCTATGTCTAGCCAAAGCTGCAACGCTAATACAAGATTTTAATTTCCTTTTTACTTACTTCTACACATAATTAATCATTTCATCATCACCATCATCATTATTATTATTTTGTCTATCTCTTGCTGTGGTCACTCCTTCAGGTAAACTTGTGCAGGCCCCTTGGCTACTGGATTTGGTTCCAATGCCAGATGACTGTTGATCACTACTCTTTCTGTGAGTTTACCCCCTAATAAATAAATCTTTGTTGTACTCCATTCTGGGCTAGTGTGGAACTCTTTTTGTAGGCAACAGTTTGGCACCCGTGTAGGCATAGTCCACACCATTGCCGGGACCTGCCCAAAAGGTCTGTGGCTTTCTCCCACTGTACCCAGCTGAACATTAATGGAAAAGAAAGAACAGCAGCAGAGAGACTTTGGATAATAGAAAAAAAAAAACTTCTGAATTAAATCATTTGGTGTATTTCAAGGATGTGGGGAACTCAGAATGGAAGGAAGCCAGAAACTGTTCTACATTGGGGAAGGGGTTTCACTTTTGTTTCCACAAGAGAAGAAAAGAACGGATACCATCTAAATTAATAAAGATTCCGTTTGGCCGGGCGGTGGTGGCACACGCCTTTAATCCCAGCACTCGGGAGGCAAAGGCAGGCGGATCTCTGTGAGTTCGAGACCAGCCTGGTCTACAAGAGCTAGTTCCAGGACAGGTTCCAAAACCACAGAGAAACCCTGTCTCA
>NC_022025.1:6760629-6763119 GCF_000317375.1 Microtus ochrogaster | reverse complement strand
GGGGCAGGGTTCTGTTCTTGTCCTTGCAGGAAAATATCTATCTTCAAAGAGTAGAGAGACCTTGAACATCTAGATGCCTAAAGATAAAAAGATAGGACTACACAGAGAAACCTTGTCTTGAAAAACCAAAAAAAAAAAAAAAAAAAAAAAAAAAAAGATTCCGTTTGAAAAAGAGAAATCTCTTAAGAAAGAGAAATGACAATGCTACAGGTTTTAAGGAAACTGCATAAATGTTGGGGCAGGGTTCTGTTCTTGTCCTTGCAGGAAAATACCCATCTTCAAAAATTCGAGAGACCTTGGATATCTAGAAGCCTAAAGAAGAAAAGATAGCTATCCAGAAAGACTCACCAAACAAAGAGAAGTCTGACTTAAGGCACCCATATCTTTTATAGGGTAAAATTTGACTACCTGAACATACATACATATCTCCTTCCTCTCAGTATAATGATAGTCAGGATTCACTTAAAAATCAAAGCAGACTTGGAGTTGGAGAGCTTTCCTTCTTCTCTAAATCCAAACATGTTGTTAAAAGAAAAATTCACAGTTTTTGTCCAATCTCAGGAGCCAATTGGTATGGAAGATAAAAAGGAAAAAAATAGGAAAAAATTTATTTCTCCAAATACCTATTTTTCTCTCTATGGTACCTTTCATTGAATGTATGTCTATATAAGCAATGATTAAGTTTTCAACAATTAACACTAAATTTTCCTGGAATTAATCATTGAAGTTTCCAGGAAGAGCCACAATTCCACCTGGTTGATATGATGTCATGATGCTGATAGTACCACTTTAAGATCCGTTTTCGGTTGCAAACTTCTCAAGATCATTCCCATTTGACTAGTTGACTTGGTACACCTTCTTATAATGTTCTGGCTAGAACTTCAAATAAGAACTTCAGAAAAGAAAAAAAAAAAGAAACACTTGACTACTACTCAGAGACTTTCTTCAATTGTACCACACAGTAATCTTGAAACTTAACCATCATTTTAGTTTTTAAAGGACCCCGTAATAATAACATTGTCCCCATGACAGCTGGAAGTAATTCTAGAAGACAACGTCTCCTCTCCCAACAAAGTTTGACCTCAGGGTGAGGGACATCTATTAGGGTTTGGTTATACATGGTGTGGGCTTAGAGGTGGAAATTAAGTAAACTCGTGGATCTCTTTTGGAAAAAAAAAAGAGATTGAATGTCATAGTGGGTAGCTTTATAATAACTCTTTTGTATGGCAACAATCTCTTACACATAATTTCTCATTGTCATTTTTAAATCCTATTCAGAACTCTTCATTTTTTAATTGATGAATGTATTTTTCTTAAGTTTGTTACAAATAACATTTTAGACCACACTTACATTGTTTTATTTAATATTTAACACAAAATATTTTTTGTTTCTGCTCTTCTTTATTTTCTTAATTTTCCTTGAATAAAAGCCATTTTCTTCTGTTGTTCTAAGGGCTGTTTTGTATTGCCTTTAAGATACATAGCCCTATGTATTCACTGTCCTTGTGTCTCTACACACATTAACATCTGCCTTTGCTCACGAGTTTAATTTCATTTCTTTGGTTCCCTATAATCTATTACATTATCATTTATATATTGTCTCATGAAGTGTCTTTGGGGTGGATAGCTAGGGACAACTTAGAACCTTACCAGTTTGCTGAGCTGGTATGAGATTCCAGAATTGGTTCTCTACAGACTTTGCTGTCCTCTGGTGAGATTAACTCAGAAACAAAGATGAATTGTTTAAGCATGTGCAGTGTTAAGCTCCTTCTTTCCCTTACAGGTACACTCAACAAATCATGCATAAGTTTTAATACATTGGAATTGGAATGTAATAATTTTTATGTTTTTTATAAAGTAGTACTTATAATGTACATACTAAACAGTGCTTTACAAATAGGTTCAAAATTTAAGAAATATTAAATGTGAAAGTTTGAATTATTTTACTTGTTGTTTTGTCCTTATAGAATTACAAATTATAAGAGATCCAAGGTTTGTGAATAAATAGGATTGCTCATTTCTACATGAGACTCAAAAGCTTATTTTTGCTTATTGTCAAGTTGCAGGAGTAAGATTTGGTTCAAAGTAAAGTCAAACTTTCTCATGATAATATTTCACATTAGGTCTTACTGAAATAATGTACATTAATAGTTCATAGTGAGTGAAATGTACTGTATTTTTACTATTTAACCTGGAAAATATGCAAATATGAACAATAAGCCCAATTCAACTATATTTTTGAGACAGCATAAATACAAGAAAAAATGCATGAGAAATAGTGCTATAGAGATTTAGCTGACTCTCCTTCAGAACTGTAATTCAAAGACCAGTTTAATACTTATCTCTGAAGAAAATGCTATAACCCAAGACATAAAGTGACCTTAAGATAGACAAGGGAAGCAGGGCGGTGGTGGCGCACGCCTTTAATCCCAGCACTCGGGAGGCAGAGGCAGGTGGATCTCTGTGAGTTCGAGACCAGCCTGGTCTACA
>NC_022025.1:6737305-6760529 GCF_000317375.1 Microtus ochrogaster | reverse complement strand
AAAAAAAAAAAAAAAAAAAAAAAGATAGACAAGGAAAGTTGCGGACATTTCATCAGATTCAGATAGAATTTATAGTCTATAGTCTGAACATCATCCTAGATAGTGAAGTCCAAGGTAAGACAATAAAAGAAAAGGTAGTAAAGGCACCTGCCATAGAACAGAAGTAAACAGATACCATAGAGGTGGGCACACTGGGAAAGAGAAAACTGGATTGGCAGACCTTTTATTCCTTCTACTACTTAATGAAATAAAATTCCTCCAGAGTGACATGGGTACTTACTACAAAACAGAATCTTTTTTTTACATAGACTACAGACTTTTAATATTGTTTAGGTTTGCCTAGCATTCTCCTAGAAGTTGCTGTGTGCCACAGAACATGAGAAGCATCTGGGGTAGAAAGAAATAGTAACTAAATGTGTGTGTTTACATCAGCTTCCCTTTCAGCTTTCTTAGCTTCAAGCAGGGAAGGGGATTCTGATTCCACCTACTGTCATCGGCTCACTTTGAAAACAGCTGAAACCCCTTGACCTTCTTCCATTTTTAATCTTGAGATGAACTGCGAGCAAGCCGCGTGTACTTAACACTTACTGCAAGCTCAGTTTTATCTAGGAAGGAAAGCCCATGGTTGAATATGAAGAAAAGACAAATTGGAAAATTTTTCACTGTAGCATTTGGAATCTGTCTGCTTTTGTAACTTTCTGACTCTAGCTATACTAACAAGCCCAATATCATCACATATCTGCAGGTTTTTTGGAGGAGGAAATGGGGGGGGGCATATAAAACACATTTCTTATTAAGAGGACACTTACTTTTTCTATTTTCTTTTTATCCACAAATACATCCTATTTATTTTTACTATTTGTTCTTAGACTAACCTTCTTTTCATTGTAAAACAGAATTTTCTCTTTAATACAAGAAATCCCTTCTTTCCTAGTTGAAACACTAGAGCAGGGCACGTACTATTCATGTATGTAGCAGGAGCTACTGATCACTGACCAGGTCATTTGTGTCAGGGGTACCGGCGTACTAAAATTCATATATTCCAAATGGTGCCTGGGAACCAGATGGCTGCAATGACTTCTCATTCTCTCTCTTTCTGGTTAGCATCCCCACTTAGTTCTATTTGAAACTTATGTGCCCTTGAAGGTAAATCAAACCAGAGAATACTGGGGCAAAAAAGAAAACAATTCAAATTTTAACCAAGGATTGTCAGAAAATATCTATCAGAACTTGATGTGCCATGAATTTCAAGCTATAGAGCCTGCTTCAAAGACTGCTTTTATTAAGCGCCTGTGTATAAAGAAAAATCCATTACATATGATATGCACCTTGTGCCTATCATTTTGAAGGTTGTTTATAGTGCCGAGCCCACCTGAATCAAAGGGGAGAACACAGAGAAGACAACGAGATCATTTTATAATTGTTCTCTTTAGAATAGATGAACGTTTCAAATAAAAATGGACTTTCATCAATTTACCAATTTGATTTAAAAAGGAGCACATGCGGGAGGAATTTTAGAAAATGCTTCCATTTGGTGGATTTTTTTTCTTAGTCATTTCTTAAATTATGAATCCTAATACTATTGAAGAAATCCCTTTGTTGCTTGCCTCATGGTTCAATTGCTGTTTGTTGCTAGAAATTGAAGTAGATATCTAAAGAAGAGACATCATCTCTAAGAATTTCGGTTTCTGTGACTTGAAAAAGAAAGGAAAACTCATACATTTTAAGCACTTTTATCCATTTCTTGGAAAGTAAATGCCTAACCTGAAGATGTGCTGTAATTTAGGGCTCTTTTTGACCATTGACATTTTGTTTCCTATTTGCTTCTGTTCAGTGGGCTCATTATTACACTGTTTATTTTATCTAGAAACCAAAAACAACAGAACGATCTTGACTTTCTATACCGTGAACACCAAATCCATAAATCACAGTCCTTAGCACCGGTCTTTACATTTCAGACTTAAGAGTCCATGACCTCCCTTCCCTAACAAGTTTTCCTACTGTGTTTCCTGTTATTTTTAAGTGAAACAGTGATAACATGGAAATCGTGGAGTCATTTTCACCACTTTGTGCTTATTTCTTGTAGGGATTGATAAAATTCTTTATAACATGTGCAAAAAAAAATACCAACATGTCTTTATCTATAGAATTGTATTAAATGTAGCTTTAGACAATTCTTAAGCAAATTGTTGCCCTATAGCTTGGTTCTCTCTAATTTCAACACATGAATGAAGTGCTCTTATTCTCAAATCTAACTTTTCCTCTGGCCACCGCGAATGACTGCAACACTATAGCAAACACAGATCACCATGAAGGAGGTATAGTTTTTATTTATTTTTAATAGCAAAACAACCAATAAGAGAGGGACATAATTATAATATAATTAAATAATTGGAGATAATTGCTCAGTGGTAATTTGTTTCCACATATTAGAAGGTTAGCAGTATGTGGGCAGGAAATAACCCCTTTCCTGATTCTCGACAAGTACTTCCCATGTGGTAAACTGGTTTTAGGTTCTTCTTACATTGCAACACGTGTCCTGAGTATATGAGCTCATACAATGTATTCAACTGTGTAAACCTCTTACCAACAGGACCCAAGAACATAGAAAATTGAGAAAGCACAAATTTTAGGATATTTGGCCAAGTCCTACACATAGAATGCTTATTGTGACTTAGAATGAAGCAACGTCGAATCCTTACTTAAGAATATAATGATCTAAAAAACCACTTAGAGATATTTAGCAAAACACAGATATGGTTTTTCATCCCTTGAGTTACATAAAGAGCACAGATTGTGTTATATATTTACTATGCAAGCCAGGGAAATGTTATTCTACTTTTTAACATCAGCCTTGATTCTAAAATCTGCCAACTCATCGTTGTGATTCTTACAGCATATTAAATGTGTAGTCCTGGATTTTTCCTGCCTTAAGCATTTGCATTCATAATAGGGTGATACCTAGGAAAAGGCTTCATCCCTGGGGCTGGATTCCTGATGTCACTGGGGTCCCAACTGACACACATCTAAAATAGCCAAATGTCAGAGGGAAATTCTGTGTTGGAAGAATAACTCAAGTTACAAGGTCATGTTTCCAAAACCACGGCTGCAATACAAGCATTCCTGCATGAGCTTCTTTCCTCTCTTTCCTTTTCTTGAACATTCTATAGAATTTTCTGGGGAGGGATTGGTACCTTTATTGACTTTTTACCTCTTATCTATCATTTGTCTGTCTC
This sequence comes from Microtus ochrogaster, assembly GCF_000317375.1. Taxonomy (NCBI): domain Eukaryota; kingdom Metazoa; phylum Chordata; class Mammalia; order Rodentia; family Cricetidae; genus Microtus; species Microtus ochrogaster. The sequence continues at coordinate 6,757,293 of NC_022025.1, read as the reverse complement.
TATTCCTATTGCATATATCATCTATTTTCTATTATGAGCTATTCAAATACATAGAATTGTGTTCAGAATATGTTTTCATCCAATAGTCAATGTAGTCAAGTTTCAACATTTCAGTGTGTTGAATTTTGACATGTTTTAAGAAATTAAATGTTCCTGAAAACATAGCTTCCCATATTCTTATCCTCTGCTTCGCATCTTAGTGGAAACCCTGGCTTGATTTAAGAGTTGAACTTCACCAGAAACGTTTTATATGTTTACTACTTACCATATGAATATTTATATATGAGTGCAAACATTCATAAGCAGTATCATTTGCTTTTTTAAACTTGATAAATATTGTAAAATTCTGTTTGCATTCCTGAAATGTTTGAGTTTTTTTTTCCTTTGAAGTTATGCTTCTGAGATTTTTCTGTTGATACACAACACGTCTTTTTTAAACGCCTGTATCCACTGTGAGATTGAACTTCAATTTATATGTTCTGTTTGACATGAGCATCAGGATTTTCCTCTCCTTGTTCTTATAATTAATCCTGTAGTATTCATTCTTGAAAATATCCTCCATCCATTCCCCCACATGGAGAAATTATATATTACATGCAGAAACTCAGTCCTAAGATGATTTGCATTTTCATCCATGAACAAGATATGTGTTAAGAACTGATGCAAAAAAAAAAAACAAAACAAGAAAAAAAAGAACTGATGCATACTGATATAAGTGTATGAGCTCCTGTAATAATTGGAGGACCCTTTATTTATAGCTCTCTCTTCTGGGCAGGGGTTTCTCAATGGATTGTGGCACGCGGTACAAGCAGCAGATGCTCTGAAAGAATTTTCCACTCTCCATTTAATTCTACACTCTACATTCTTCTTGTTAGAGAGTAGTCAAATATCTTCCTGATCCAAACAGTCACCACTGCTTTTTCTCAATTCTTCACCATGGATTTTAATTATAACAATGACGTATAAATAGGACCAGAAGACCTGTTACATAGCAAATGTTATCTTCAGCCTGAACTCAGCTTAGATATTAAAATTCTAACCCTAAATCGATGGTATTATGAAGAAGCAAACACTGTGGTTAACTCATGAGTGGCACGTTTATATAATCTTTATCAATAAAAACTCAGGAGTCAGATATCAGGGTAAGAACCTGATAGATCTGAGAAGCGGTGGAGCAGCCACCAGTGACTTTCCACTTCTTCCTTTCCTTCTTCCAGATGGAGTGAGATCCTCTCTAAGCCCTGCTTTACTATTTCCTAGGTCGTCTATAACCTCTATGGCTAATTTTAGTCAGCTAATGGCCAGTTCTGCCCTCTAATTCAAAACAAATTTTATGTTCAAAATGTAATCAAGATATCACATAACACATGCATGTAGGGTCCTGATAACTGAATTTGTGCCCTTTTAAAAATAGACCAAAGGGTTTATTTGCCTCTTCCATCACATGAGAATACAATGGAAAGGCACAGACGCCCTTGCCAGGCACAGGATCTACTAGTATCTTAAATGACGAAGACTTTCCACCACCGGGCCCCTGAGAAAAATGTCTTAGCTAACAAGCTACCTCATTTATGGTAGTTTGTTTTATATAGACTAAGTCAAAGGTCCTACCAATTACTTGTTACTATTAACTCGTTTGACTTTTTCAGGACCTTTGCAAAATTTATACTTTTCCATATAGTATAGAAGGAATATGGTACAAACATCTACTTGCAAAAATAAAATGCAATTTCTGAGTATGCCAAGTTGAAAATAAATCTGAAAAACTATAGTAAAGTCTCATCTTAACGTCTTTGATAAATATACTAATATAAAACTATATTGACTCACAGATGACATTTTTATACTTTGACTTGTAGACTACCAGTTACTTCTGGTAATTTTGCTCCCTTTAGAAAAAAATCTAAATATATAGTAATAAAGTTTATAAAATTTTGTCAAGTGGGAGAGACAAGTTTTGTTGTTTTACAAATGATAGTATTGCATACTTATAGTTAAAATACCTAATAAAAACTTTTAGGAATATCTTCTTCTATTTTGTTTAATTCAATTTATTATCGAAAATCTGCTTGCCATATTTGGAGTTAAGAAAAAAAGCATTCATACATAAAACACTGTTTATAATAATAGAACAAACACTAAAGCCTATGTTTTATTATAATATAAACAAAATATACATTTCATAATTTTAATTATGTTATACTACAACACTACATTTTTTTAAAGTAGAAAGATTTAAAATTGATTGCTAACCACTGACAATGTCAGAATTAAAATTAACTGTGGATTCTGACAAGCTAATTTTTCTTTCCCAAAAAGTGATGTTTCAAGCTTTTCACAAATATTTTAGATTACAAAATAATTAATCCAGAGTTACAAAGACTGTGTATTCTTCTGTACTTAAATTTTTGATTTGCAGAATCTGGGAATTTTAAATTGTATGCCTTTTTTACCTCACATACCAACTGAAAATTGTAATTTGTGATCATCTACTATGAGAAAATATATATTTCTTTCTATATAAAAAAGCCTATCATCCACACCGAAGACCTTTCAGTGAAAACAGCCCGTGACAGATGTGGTAGTGCGAACGTGACAAATGGGGCCGCAGATGTTATCCTTTGAAGACAGGGGGCGCCCAAGGCCACTTGCATCTGTCTTGGTGAAACATGTGAGATACACCTTAGATATATGTGTAAGAAAAATCACAGTTTGCCGAGTGGTCTTGTTTAACTTTATGTTTTCATGTGAATGAGATGACACTAGCTGTCCTGGGAACTCAGTCCGGGTTGAGTTATTTCAGCAATCAGGCATTCCTGCTTTTCTCTACCTGAAGCCCCCAGTTCGGAAGGAATAGAATGTAAGAATATACAAAGAGTCATGCTGTAGAAGACAGGAAAGCTCCCAATGTGTGGCCATATCACAGAGAACATTTTGGAAGTAAATCTTACTGATTCTGGAATTCTGAATGATACCTGGAGAATTCTTGTGGTTTCTCCAAATTGCTCAATTTTTCCTATGACTTTCTGCATTTTAAGTAGTTTGACTGTTTCTCCTGACACAATTCACTCAATGACCTGAATGTAGGATTCTGAGCTCTTTGGGAAAGAAAAAAAAAGGTATTTCACATGAAATTATTTTTTAGATTATCCATTTCTAAACAAACTCTTAAAATTCCTAATAAATTAAATGCAAATGAGTTCAGCTGGGCACAGTTACATTTAGCAGCACAAAAGACTGGAATAAAAATTCAGCAAAACACACACAAGAAAGTTAAAGACATGTATTGAAGATTAAGAAATATATATATATATATATATATATATATATATATATAATGAATACGTAGGTTGTTCTAGGGTCTCTTCTGAAATATCTGGTATCTTTGAATATTCAAAATGTGAGCAATAGTCTGCTTTTTCTTCACTTCAATAAGGGTTCTATTTCTGATGTTAAGGAGGTAAACATTGCATTTGTCAGTTTATATATTTACACTCTTATAAGGGTTCTGGACAAGTAATAAAATGTGGTTTAGATACAATTTGGTTTTTTTTTAAACCTTAGTCCCCAATTTTATTTTATAACCTTATCTTATGTAATCTTACTAATAGGTTATATAATTTATTTTATTCATCATTAGTAGTTTTGTATTCAAAGCAGCAAAAATTTTATTTTAAACCAAGGGTATAAAATAGATTTACAGAATGTTGATAGGAAACAATTACATTTGAGCTAAGTAATTAGCAAATGGTTTCGATATTCTTATCTAGATAAAATTAATTTTCAGAGGTCAGTACAAATATTAGAACCTTGTATAATTCTTAACCCCGTCCATATTTGAGAATTACTTTCTGATACACAACAATCTGAAAGTAATTTTTAAATGAAGCACGACCCCTCGGACTTGCTTTGAGTTTGCCATCAGTTTGTAGGATTCACAGTAAATTAATAAATAAACTCCCTTGTGTGGTATTTGATTACTAGTCTAACCATGGCACAAGAATTTGTATGTATTTCTTCTGGAGATGTAATTCATCCTGGTTCACTTATTAAGACAGCTCCTTCACTTTTCCTCATCCTTAGAGTAAAACGTCTACAGATATTCGTTATTATACCAGTCCCTCACAGCTGACTGGGAAGCCTTTGAGATGGGAGCCCAATGCAGATTAAATGAATAGAAGATCCTGATTCTGCATTGGACAAAGAGATTGACTCCCTAACACTGGTCTTTAATCACACAGGCTTCTCACAGACTTCTTTCAGAGCGTGTAGAATGCATGAGAAACAAGTAAGGCCTGTTGGTGTTCTAAAAAGCCACATTCTTTCTGAGGAAGTGACTAATTGTTCATTTCACACTATAAGGAGTGTGAAAAGGCCAAACAGAGGAAGGCTACGGTCTTTGTGCTCGAGGAAGGAAAGGTGAGTTCTGCAGAGACTGGCCGGGAAGCAATGTTCCGAGGGAACATTGAATTTGAAACGTGCTAACAAAATACAAGTGGTAGTCACATTAATGCTGTTCATTTTCTTTACATTTGCTTTGTGGTAAAACTGCTAAAACAACGCTGCTTGAACTCTGATGTATCACCCCAGAAATTCAGAAAATTTGTGTCAAGAAAAGGATGTCAAAGAGTTAAGTTAACCCTTCCCGTCATCAAAATTCTGCACTTATCTATTCATTCAACAAATATATAGTCCCACTCCCCCTGTTGGTCATCTACTTAATTATCTCTGCATGTATTACATATTGTTTACTCCTGTTTACTCAACTACGACCAAATAACGATATAAATGCAAACAATATACAGCATATGATAAATACGTAGAAAAAAGAGAACACAGAAATACATTGATTATAAATAAAATAGTGTCATCCCATAATTCTTTACAATTTTTACTTTCACTTGAGGTTTTGCTTACAGTTTGTTATAATCTAGACTCTTTTTTTAATGGACACATTACAAGTTGGGAGATAGCTATGCTCCAGTGGAAAGAGTTCCGTTACATTCTATCTAGTTTGTTTTTGGCTTCCTGCCTTTTTGTGTAATATAAGTTTTCCCCAAAGCCAGCATTTATGGCTATCTTACTGTCTGCCTAATAAGTCCCTTCTGTGATAGAGTGCACACATCACGCCACGCTTACTATATATAAAATATTTCTCCATGTTATTAAAATGGAAATTGTGCATTCTGCATTCTAGAACACAACATTAACCATTAGGTTCTGTCTGTGAACCTGTTTCTCTTGACCAATCACAAGGACTCTTGTTTGGATCATTAATACCCTTTCTTATAATCATTATCGCAGTGCACAAGATGTAGCCCGTGGCCTGAAAGAAGGGACATACTTTTCTAAGTTCTCATACCTGACTCCAAGTGTGGACTGATGGTTCCTTGTCACTAGCATAAGATGTTTTAATTCGTGCCTCTCTTCCAATTCCTACAAGATCACCCGTTCTAGAATGGAATGATTTAGCTGCTCATCAAAACATAGCCAACCGCACTATAAACTCCATGTTTAATGAGGATGCTTAGGAATAAAGCACCTTCCATTGGACCGGATGATGTTCAGTTAGCTTACTTCTATATATGACTTAAAATTCAAATATAAAACATTTACAAATTAAGGCTCTAATTTTGAGGACAATACTTGACTTTGCTGATAAAAGTTTTGTTCTCAGAAATCTAGTCCAGATGAATTCCTATCTACCACAGAGTCTCATTAAGATGAAACTCCATGGAAGGCATGCATGGGTTGGCAATGAGGGATGTACAAAACAGAAGACAGTATTTTTCAGTCCGGAAAATAATTTTCTCTTTAAATTAAATAGAGAACTATGTAGCTACGGCTCTGTGGAGCTCTGCCAGGTCTCTGTGATGTCTTCGGTTTCGTTTCTTCTTTATTTCCTGCATGTGCTTCCATTTCGGGCCGCCCTTGTTGCGTTGTCTCCGCTTCTCCCTATACCACATCTGTTCGCAGTACTGGTCCAGGCTGAAGTTTGGGCTGCTAAGGATTTGGATGTAGTCTTTGTATCTCAACCGTGACTCAGCCAATAGATCCTTGACCTGCCCCTCTTGGTGTTCTGCCCTCTGGGTATTTTCCATCTGTTCGTTCTCAATGACATTTAAAGTCAGCTTCACTACGGTGTGGACAAAAGTGTGTTCTTGTGCTTTGCAGTAATACATCCCAGAGTCCTTCTTCTGCAGGCTTCGGATCAGTAGCCCATAGTCCGTTTTGATGATCCTTTCATCGGGTTTCAACTGCAGGTTGGGGAAAAAAAATGTAGGTAATAAATTAGAAACAGAGAGCCACAAGCAAATGAAAACAGACCACGTAGTTTTACTTAGATGAACCTAAAAGATATATTCTTCAACTTTCTGTCATCAAACATTGTCAGCCGTAGCTGAAGATTGTTTTAAAAAAATTAGCTAAAATAGTAGCCCTCAAGCCATACCCTGAATTCTCTATGTTTGTATCTTATCACTTCCAAATGAACTTTGAGATACTGTTCATTTTTCTCTCCAGTGTAGAAATCAGAATGAAATGCGGTTGGAAACAATGAAGCGGACGTGGTGCTATCAAATAACCTGTCCAGATATTCCAGATGGAACTCAGTGCCTAAGCTCACAAACAGTTTCAAGGGAGACTTACAGGGTCCCTGTTAACTTGAAGAACTCAGAGTGTTTACCACTTATGGTAGAGAGGAGAACAATGTATTAGCTCTGCCTTCTACATATCACCATAGAAATGATCTGCACAGTCTGCGAGAATGAGAATCTGAATATCAAAAACATGCCTAAGGCTTTGGGCTGTCACTGAGCAGGCCTGTACTGAGAGAGCTAGCCTTGTTTAAAGCTAATTTCCCGATTATCATTGACTTGTTCAAGTGGTACTTTGGGGTGGCGTATTTGTGGAAATTTTCACCATAGTTTGGAATACTCTGTTTAGCACAGTAATGTGATTTAAAGTGCGAGAAAGCACAATGAATAAAACAAACCTCCCCTGAAATGTGATGCTCAACTTTTTGAAGGGGTGATAGTGAGAGACATTCAAATGTTAAGCTTGCCTGGCTCACAAAGGGTGGGAATAATGAACTATCTTCAATGTTGCAGGGGGATGTTCAGCAACACAAGGGCCTTGTTGAAATACGGTGTATTGTTGAGTGGCTAGGCATGAGGTAGAACAAGAATAACAACAACAACAACAACAACAACAAAGAGACCTGGAAGATTTCCCAGCTCACACATCTGTCCCGGAACTGCAGACTTTTGGCTGATGGCAACGAAAGAGACGTAAAGACAGCTAAATTAAATTTATTCACAGTGGGTGGACTATACTTCGCATTCTTATGTGAAAAGTATGTAGGAGGAAAAAAAAAACCTCTCTTATTCTGGAAATATGAGAAAAAGGAAAGAAACATCTTTGGCTACCAGCCCAGTCAACTAACAAGTATATGGCAAACCACCCTGGGTGCCAGAGAAGAGCAGCTGGCGGGGAACCAGTTGAGGCCAAAGGCAGGTCACAGCTCAGATTCGTGGTTAATGGGGCTGAATCAGGCCTGCCTTGCACTGTCCTGAGCCTGCACCATCAGGCTTTTGCTTGGTTACCTGGCTGTGTCCTTTCCCTGGACCTTTTGGTGAGCTGGATGTGTTTTCTTTTCCCGCTGGATACAATCACAAAGCCGCAGCATCTTAAACTGCTATTGTAATACAAACTAACTAACCTCAAATTAATTTCCATTTTCAAACCATAGAAGCCTCCTGGCCCAAAATAAATGTGTATATGTGTTCGTAGACTTCTAAAGGGAAGCTGAACAGCAACAGCAGTCTCATATTTAACACAGAACATATTTGCCTTCCTTTTAAATACTTTTATTATAATTGTTTAAAAATATAAATACAGCTTAGATCTCAAAAGACTGGCTCTGTATATTTGAATGCTGGTTTGTCGTCTGATTGTTCCTACTTCGATTATAACTTATCTTCCCCAGTGTTCTCCCACCGGTCAGTTCCTGGACAGCACATGGTGAGTTTGGAAGTAAAAAGCGTTACAGCTGCCGTGTTGGAGGAAAAGTTTAATTTCTGCAGTTTCTGTAGTTCTTGTCACTGAAAGTGCCCTGAGGCCACCAGCATGAAACTGCAATTGTAGTTCATCTCTCCACATCACAGACCTCTCTGCAGTCTGTGTCTGATGTCGCTTAGGCTACACTCAATGTGACCATTAGACACCATCACAGTTTTGCTGGGTGCTGTCTCTTGTTTTCTTTAATCTTCCAGAAGGAGGAAATTATGACTGTAGCTTCAAGAGCACTGGATAACTCCCCAGTGCTGCTTTGTCCTTCTCTCTCTGTATCCTGTTTAGGAAGCTTTGTCCTGAGACTGACTGAGCTCCCTGCCCCCTTTTCATGTTAGCTCAATCCTATAGGACTTTTCACTTCATAAACACCTGGGATTCCATCACTAGAGGAAGATCCTTCACCTTTCTTACCATCTATGGAATACTAAATGTTCTTTCGATTTTTGCCAATTGTTAAAAAGTGTGCTTTATTTTATTTTATGTTTTTGTTTTTGAGCTAGATGGATTTACCCAAAGTCTATCAGGTTGCTTAGTGAATTTTTGTTTCTTTTCCAAAATTTCCAAATAAAGCTTACTGCACTGGAATCATTAGAACAGATTTCTATTTCATACATTTGAAAAAATTCTTACAATTTATGGATAAAAATCTGTGATGCAGAAGTTAAGTAGTAGATTGGCTTTCACTGCTTTCCATTATTTCTCTATAATGCTTTCTTTCTCTGCTGGGACAGGACACATACTCAGCCTGTGACCCGGAGTGAAAAGGCATCACAAACAGCTGAGAAAATTGAGCCTCTCTCAAAGAGATCATTTCTGGCCACTGATGCACAAATTCATGGAATTTTCTCCAATCTAGAAGTGCTAAGCACAAGCGACCCTAATGCAAAGAACCTAAACCATTCTTCTATTGGAGACAGCTATCCATTTGCCTAATGTGAGCAAGGATTATATGCTTGCTGTTGTTACCTAATGCTTCTTAGTGAAAGACAATTCATTTCAAATGAGAAGAACAAAGAAACAGTGAAGGTCATTTAGGTACCAAACAGCAGGTGAAGATGAGAGGTACTCCATTCTTTATTAAGAGCAGCTGGAAGGTCTAATGCATTCCTGGTGTCTTGGAAGAAATTACAACTTCAGGAATATTCTTTTCTCCAGAAAACATTGCCAGAGGGGAACTGGTATCAAATAAGGAAGAAAACCCTCATTAAAAATATGAAAACCTATAAGCCTGTTGTAAAAAAAAATGTGTTTGTATTTAAGAAAAAAAAACACTAAATACTTTTCTAATTTAATATTGTAGGAAGCAAAAAATACTGTAAGAAAAAATATATGCATATTTTTAGGTTTTTCCAATTATGCTTCTAAATGCTACATAGTAAAACATTTATTAAAATAACAGAAAACCAATAATCATTTTAGGCAAAAAGCAAAAGAAAAATATTACTAAAATAACTGGTTTGTTCTTTAAAGAAATGAAATTTATACCTAACTGTTAGAATAACTTTTTATCTTTGAAAAAATATAAACATAAAAATATAAGGTATAGGTATAAATTAATGTGGGAAATCATTGGTGCCTTATTATGGAAGAAGTTCCTAAGCAGAAGAGTTAGGAAATTGTGTACTTAGAAATAAGTAGATTTACCTTATTCAAGTATAACACTTTCGTAGAAAAGTTAGAACTATTAGAAACAAAAGATATATAATTAAGTTACTTAGAATGTGTTACTATTAAATTATTGACTTCTGTAATGTAGAGATGGCTTGAGAAAAGCTTTTTTTTTTTCTTTTGGTTTTTTGAGACAGGGTTTCTCTGTAGCTTTGGAGCCTTTCCTGGAATTAGCTTTGTAGACGAGGTTGGCCTCGAACTCACAAAGATCTGCGGGCCTCTGCCTCCCAAGTGCTGGGATTAAAGGTGTACACCACCACCTGGCGAGGAAAGTATTTTTAAGTGAATCTGCTAACAACTTCCCAAATGATGGACCTCTAAGATGTGTTACTGAGATAATTAATGGAGGCACAGAGCTAAGAAACTTGAGAACATTTGCTCACACCTATTATTGAAGGAAATAAATTTCAACACGTGTGTGTGTGTGTGTGTGTGTGTGTGTGTGTTTTCCAGGTTGCTGAAAGCTTCTTAGATCTTATGTATAGTAGCTTTGTTCTGTGAGGTGCACATACCTCAAAATGGTGGCACTGATGGACAATCAAACAGTATAATGACCAATGTCTCCAAGTTTTATTTCACTTTTCAGTAATTTGTCTGAGCTAAATAGAAAAATAAATGTGAAGATATAAAGGCAACCTTTTTTATTACTAGAAAACATGATTTAAAGAGCATCTATTTATTCCTGTGGATTCTGTGTGGATGAAAGAGAGACAATGGTCTGATGTTTATTAACAGGAGGAAGCAGGGAAAGTACTCCCAGGGTGGTGATGAGTACCGAAACTGAATAAACCCAAAATATCACTCATGCTTATCTGCACTAAGTGGTATCATGATTCTCTCTGTGTTGTTACAAGTTTAAAAGCATTTATTTGCTTTCATAACAAAAACAAAATGAAAGGAAAGCAGAGCGCTACAGATGGAAAAGGCAGACGCTGGAAGATGCTTTAGAAACGTTCAGCTCCATCAAGAAAAAAACAGTATGGCAAATGGCATGAAGGATCACTTCTTTTCTTCGTTAAAGTTATCCCCAAAGTTCAACAGAAGCTCGGGACTGCCAATTACCGTGCTAGCTGCAGCATAAACACCATCAGTTTCAACCAGCCTTATAAGAGAGTCAGCAGGCAACCTCCCCCAAAGCACCCAGCTGCGAAGTGGCTTGGTGAGGAAATGGGCTCCTCCTGGCACCGAATAACCTGGTGACAGCATCTGTAGCCCAGGAGGCCATGATCCATCCCCTGGGCTTTTTATGAGCAGAGGAAAGATTGCAAGTGGCGACCTTATGAGCGAGGACCAGAAGACATCCTGCAGGGCAACATGCTTCAAGTGCAGCCAGGATATTGCCCTGTTCCTCAACTCAGGAAGCAGCACTGCGGGTCCTGGACAATGGGAAACCACCCATTTGTGAAGACAGATGAAAATACCAGTTGAAACATTGCAGGGAACATACTTTCCAACAGAATGCAATAAATACGTTATTTCTGCTCCATTGAAATTCATGGAGCATGGTACCATAGTGATATGTGATATAGTGCTGTTAGGTACATTAAAACAACGCATAAGAATTTCAGAAAAATGAAGAATGTAAGTACACCATAGGCAAATACGGCTATCTACAGCTGCAGGAATACCTCCAGCAGCACCACACTTTTAAGCTAAAGGTCATATGGATTTGCTATGAAGGACAAATACCTCTCTAATTAGAGCAAATAGAAAGAAAAATCAAACCCCAGTAGCTATAAAATCTAAAAGTAGCTTCAATTCATTCATAATTAAACTATGTAAATGTAACTAAATTAAATCTGTACCTTAAAATGCCAACAGTATTTAATATTTCTTTAATAAAAAAGAGGACTTGTGCTTTGAAGTAGAATAATTATTATGATATCAGATAATAGTTCAATATAGATTACAAAAAAAGATAGGATAGTGATGTGGGATTCCCCTCTGTATGCTTTGAATATGTTTTATCACCATTGGTTAATAAAGACAATGAGTTTGGCCAATGGCTTAACAGAATAAAGCCAGGCAGAAAATCTGAACAGAGATGTAGAAAGGGAGTAGGTGGAGTTGAGGAGACATCATGTAGCTGTCAAAGAAGACAGACGCCCTGTAGCCTTACTGGAAGGCCACAGCCTCATGGTAATACACAGATTAATAGAAATGGGTTAAGATGTAAAAGTTATTTAATAAGAAGCCTGAGCTAATAGCTCAAGCAATGTAATTAATATAGTTTCTGTGTAATTAATCAGGTCTTGGGTAGCTGGGAATGAATGAGCAACCTCCACCTACAAAATTGCCACCAATGTGGGGCTAATCTGCAAGGACAGCCACACACTTCAGGTCCGGGAGCTTGTATGCCCACTTGGGGTCAGGAGGAAAGTAGCTGAGAGTACATCAGAAGCTCAGCATCCCCATCTGGGAAAGCAGCCAGATCAGGTCTGCTAGGCGTGCGCAGGCAGGAGAGTATGGCAAATTCTCACCAACAAACACAGAGATATTTCTAGGTCATGCAGCACACTGCACGGCAGATTTAGCTTTTACTCAGATAAAAAGGGTTTATGTGCTGTACACTCCTTCTCCGAGTTAATGTGGTGAGTCTGGCTCCTATCTGGAATTCTCAAAGAAAACTAGTGGTAAAGGTACCACAGCCATATTAAAAGGCCAAGAGAGGCAAAACCAGCATCCAGGACCACTGCAACCAAGCTGATTACCATTTTAAAAGTTCTCCTGGGCAGAAAAATGATTACAGATATGCAATAAATACAGATTTAGAGAGAAATAAATCTCTAAACAGGTTGTAATGCGTTTAAAAATGTATATAGGCTTGAGAGAGAGAATAAAGTATAGGAAATTCCAAAAAAGTAATTGATTTAAAAAAAATAAAACGGTTCTTAAAGCAACAGTAAAAGTAATATAAAAGGGTACAGACAGACACAAATTAAAGGAGTAAGGAAAAATAGGCCACATAAAGACTGAATATGCACAAAGAGTCTGGAATATGTATATTATTATGATTTCTATGATTTTTTTTTTTACCTACAGAGAGATATTTTATTCTGGGAACTACTAAGATAAACCAACTTATATATTTTAAAGGTATCTTGACTTCAAAATTTGGGTCTAAGGATATGTTGCTTTAGGAAGAGGTTCTGCTTTTGTTTCTATAGAGGATGAGAACCTGCAGATTCCTTCCAGAATAATGTGATTTTATGGACAAACCCCCTGAAAGGTCTCTATTGACAATCAAAATACTTTGCCCAACAGAAAATAAGGAAGCAGTTTGGAGACAACTACATCCACATTCCCAAATATTGTTTGTAAGTGTTTGTTTTCATTTAAAGGGGGGATATGCTATAGGGATGAATACTTTGCATTGGTATGAATCTTGGTCTATTGATACAAATTTAAGGTCAATTTTCTTATGTGTATTTCTGCTCTTGTTTAAAGTATTGTGTTTGTGAAGTTCATTTAAAAACATAAAGTATATTAAGAAATACAGATTACTAGATAGTCATTTATAATACTCAAACTCATAGTCATGATAGTTAGGTTTTCTAAATGTACTGATATATATTTCAGATGAATAGGTATTCTTCAGATCTTTCAAAGCCATACAGAACATTGCAGTTAAAATGTTCTAAAAACTGATATTTTTCTTGACAGTTTGACATGTCTGCTTTCGGCAGTACTAATTAATTCAGAGAATTGGATGGACATTGAAGAAACTCACTATGGAGTTTGCCTTCAATATGGCAAAGCTAGCCATTTGGGCTATTGCCTGGACTGGTTGATGGTATAAACTTCATATGCAGGACCCACAGCAAAATATCTGTGAAGTTGTCTAAGGAAGGTAAGATAGTCATTCATGGTTCCTGCTTCATGAAAGAGTCTGCTAGACATTCTGCAAGATACAGATGAAAGTGACTGACAAACACCCAATACAGGTGAAACTGTCTTTGAAATTTCCTGATTCATGGAAAAGTCTGCTAGATACCATGGGCCTCTAGGCTGAAGATGGATACCCCAAGTTTACAGAAGAACTTTGGGTTACTGTCCAGGCAACAAAATGTCTCTTTTAATTTTAGAGTTTTGGAAGGTGCTCACAATGTACTTCCTGTTTACTTAGCTAATATTGTGTCCATTTGGAGTCTTTGATGAAATTGAAGAAAGATAGTTACAAATATAAAAGATATATTAGATATAAAACATTAGACTCACAAAGATAGGAGAGATGATAGAGTATTTTCCGTAATTTGCCAGATGTAAATAGACTAAACATTGTACCTATAATTCTTGTTAATAACTTTTGTTGTATATAATCTTGCTATATTATAGTTAAAACCTTCCTTTTTAAATTAGACAAAAGGGGAGGTAATGTATGATTCCCTCTGTATGCTGTGAATATGTTTTTTATTTATTTCTTTTTAATTTATTTATTTATTAAAGATTTCTGCCTCCTCCCCGCCACCACCTCCCATATCCCTCCCCCTCCCTGATCAAGTCCCCCTCCCTCATCAGCCAGAAGAGCAATCAGGGTTCCCTGCCCTGTGGGAAGTTCAAGGACCACCCACCTCCATCCAGGTCTAGTAAGGTGAGCATCCAAACTGCCTAGGCTCCCCCAAAGCCAGTACAAACAGTAGGATCAAAAACCCATTGCCATTGTTCTTGAGTTCTCAGTAGTCCTCATTGTCCGCTATGTTCAGCAAGTCCAGTTTTATTCCATGCTTTTTCAAACCCAGGCCAGCTGGCGTTAGTGGGTTCCCGATAGAACATCCCCACTGTTTCAGTGTGTGGGTGCACCCCTCGCGGTCCTGAGTTCCTTGCTTGTGCTCTCTCTCCTGCTCCTGATTTGGACCTTGAGATTGCAGTGTGGCGGTTTCTCAGGAAATTCGGGATCATCCTACCCCTGGACCCAGCAATACCACTCTTGGGAATATACCCAAGAGAGGCCCTATCATACAACAAAAGTATATGCTCAACTATGTTCATAGCAGCATTGCTTGTAATAGCCAGAGCCTGGAAACAACCTAGATGCCCTTCAATGGAAGAATGGATGAAGAAAATATGGAATATATACATATTAGAGAATTATTGAGCAGTAAAAAACAAGGACTTCTTGAATTTTGCATACAAATGGATGGAAATAGAAAACACTATCCTGAGTGAGGTAAGCAAGACCCAAAAAGAGGAACGTGGGATGTACTCACTCATATTTGGTTTCTAGCCATAAATAAAGGACATTGAGCTTATGATTCGCGATCCTAGAGAAGCTAAATAAGAAGGTGAATCCAAAGACAAACATATAGGCATCCTCCTGAATATTAACCTTCATCAGGCAATGAAAGGAGACAGAGACAGAGACCCACAAAGGAGCACCGGACTGTGAATATGTTTTATTGCCATTGATTAATAAAGCTGCTTTTGGCCAATGGCTTAACAGAGTAAAGCCAAGCAGAAAGTCTGAACAGAGAGTAGAAAGAGATAAGGAGATGCCATGTAGCTGCCAAAGGTGACAGATGCCCCGGAACCTTTACTAGTAGGCCACAGTCTTGTGGTGATAAACAGATTAATAGAAATGGGTTAATTTAAGATATAAGAGTTAGTTAATAAAAAGCCTGAGCTAATATGTCAAGCATTGTTGTAATTAATATAGTTTCTGTGTAATTATTTGGGTCTTGGGCAGCTGGGAACAAAGAGCACCCTTTGCCTACAGGATGGACTTAAATAAATATTGAGTGTGTATATTCCCTGCTTATGTTAGAATTTATAATTAAATATATCAAGTTTTGTTGATATGTGATATTGTAGAGAATAGAGTCAACAGACATTCTCAAATTTTGAGTTTCATACATTTACGCATTAAACTTAAGTCAACACAGAGAAAAATGGTCGTTATTCTTTTATTTTTTTCTGTTAATTTTCTTAACACTGACTTGTGATTGCAATATGTTATGAATATTTTATGTCACAAAATAATCATATCCACTGGGACCTCAGGAGCATCTTTTAACTCTAAAAACATCTATTCTGAATTCTGCATTCAATCTTCCACTCATCACTGTGTCTTTTGTGTAATATAAGAATTGTAAATCCTAATAAAATATTATTGGATTCTTTAATAATTTTATTTATTTATATATGTATGGGTCTGAGTGTATGCTAGGGCACAGAGGTCAGAGTAGGCATTAAATCTCCTGGAATTGTAGTTACAGGTAATTATTAACCACCCAATGTGGGTACAGATTCAGTAATCTGGGCCCTTCGGAAGAGCTGCTAATTTTCTTAACCATTGAATCATCTCTCAAGCCCTGATACTGGATTCTTTTTGTTCTTATTAATAAACATAACACAATCAATTCTACAACATAGCTTTTATTTCACAATGCTTACAATATTAATCTAAGATTTCTAAGACTGCCTAAAATAACCTCATTCAATTCTGTAACATATAGCTATGTCATAAAATGTTTATAACATATCGCAGTCTCAAGTCAAGTGTTAAGAAAATTAACAAAATAAAATATATAAAATAAAACAATTAATTTTCTCTTCCTGACTTAAGATTTATTATATAAATAAATAAAACTGAAAATCTATACATTTCCAAATTATGTAATTTTATCCACTTTCATCTTATGATATGATTTAATAGAAATTGATATTTCTGGAAATATTGCATTTTGTGACCTAGACTAAACTCAATAGTAGCTGAAATTTAGTGACGTTACTATGGTTATGAAAAGATTGTGCTCTCATCTTAATCCGAAATTGTCTTGAAATTCCTAAAAAAATAAAAATTTGAAAAAAATCATGTGAATATTTTTAAAATATGTATCAGTGCTATGTGGGCACTGAACTGGTTTGTTCATATTCCCAAACAATTGCAACCTCTGTTGTTGGTGAGCGTAAACTCTGACCTGTCCTGTCATCAAACAGTGGGGAGAGTGCTCTGTGACACTCAGTGTTGTGCAACTTTCATAAGGAATAGCTGACTTCAGTTTGAAAGCAGAATCCTTGCTGCTGACGGCTTACCTCCTCACGATGCTCCTCTCCTGACCTCTGGATGTACCACTTAACAGAGGCTTGCTGAGATTTTGGTATACATTCCAGAAAGGTTGAATTAAATTCAATTCCAAAAATCACCTTTTCATCAGCTGTTTCATGACTAATGCCTAGAAAGCAAACATAGCATTGGAGATTAACCTTGACCTGATTTTAAAAGCAATGGGAAAATAGACTGATTCAGAACAGATGTCGTCACGGAAGAACGATACACATTACTAAAGAGAATGGAAATTCATATTATAATAATGTTATCGAGAATCAGATACTGTCCAACAAAGGGATGTTTAAACTACACCTCTATCATAATCTTAGTCTTTAATTGCCAAATTACAATTATTTTAAAGATGTAAAAATTTGAAATATGTAACAATTGATATTATATCTCTTCATTAAAATCTTTTTATGTCTTTCAATGTTGTTCATTCTGGAAGAACAATTTAGTTTTTTATTCATTTAAATAATTTAATTTTTTCATTTTTATTTTTCAGTATAGGTATTTTGCTTGCCTATATGCATGCATGCATACAATCCCCACAGAGGCCAAAGAAGGTGGCAGATAGCCCAGGGCTGGAATTACAGGTGGTTGTTAGCTGCTAAGTGAGTGCTGGGAAATTGTCTCAGAATTTATCTAGAAGAGAAGCCAGTGCTTTTTACTATTAAGTCATCCCTTCAACTCCAGCAATTTAGTTTGAGAAAACACAGACAGACAGATAGACATACACACATACTCACACACACACACACACACACACACACACACACACACACATACACACACACACAGAAGGAGAGAGAGAAGAGAGAGAGAGATTCTACTTAAATTGGTACACAGAGTTGACCAGGTAATATTTTTAAAATTTGATATCTGTGATCAGGAAAGTAAGTAGAATCGTCCAGGCTTGATGAAATTGTGTGACAAGAGCAAGGTCAGTGGTCTGCTCTAGAATGGAGACCTTGTCTATATTGCCTGCCATTTTGGTTTTGTAGATACTCTATTAGGTACTTAGTACAAGCCATTTAATGAGATGCTAAGAAGTAGTTTCTCAGATATTTTACTAATTCAGCTGCACTATTTAAAATACATTATATCCAGAGTATTAAAAGGCTATGCCCCTTTTGGAATATAAAATTTATGCTCAAATTAATCAGTAAAAATGATATCTGCATAGATTGACTCAAATAATCACTTTCCATCAAATATTCCATTCTACAGATGAACAATTTAGTATTTTAGGCATCAGCACATGACTAAAGTTATAGAACCAGGAGGACCTACGGCAGAACACACAAAACAACTAACATAAATACTAGAGAGAAAGCAGGAAAGTTTTCAGCTAGGATGGCTGAGAAGGTGTCTCTGAGGAATCTCTGTATCAGAATAAAATCCCACAGTGTGAAAATGCAGTTTTGTGAGCTCCTGAAGCAACTACTCACTGCAAGTTGCAACAAGACAAGTAAGCCCAAGGAAGGACATGATTGATCCCTTTCAACATGTGAAAGTCTACCGGTGGATGAACAGAGAAGCCATAGGTAAGAAAAGTTTACAAGTGGACTGGGAAGAGACAGCCAAACAGGGTCCTATAGGTCAGGCTGGAAGCTGTAATTCCCACTAATTATATAAGAAGATGGGAAAATGTTTCTAGGATGGCAGCACCATATCTGACTGGAGTTCTTTTAAAGAAATTATTCAGGATATCGGTTGGTGATAGACTCACAAGGGGAACTAACAGCAGCAGGGAGACTTGTAAAGAGTCTACTGGTGAAGTACCACAGCTTCGTTGTCACTGGTGGCAATAAGAAGTGGAGTTTGGCCTCAGAGACAGAAAGATTATCAAGAGGTCGGTGACAGACTGTGAAAGAAAGAGAGGCACCAGGAAGATGCTTAGGAGCTTTTCACCTCAGTTCAGTGAAGGCTGTCATTATTTAGTATGATGAAGTGGTCAAAAAACCATGGAAACAAGAAGTCTTTCTCAGTCACTCATTGTAGACACTAAATGGGCATTCAAGTGCAGTGTTTGAGTAGGACTGTAGGCGCTCATGTCTAACATTCAGGACAAGAGAGTTAACTATGAATTTGAGAGTTGAGAAGACTCTATTGCTACAGTAAGGGAAAAGACAAATGTGTGATGAAAAAATGAGTTGGGATGCTACTAAATTCTAAGTGTGTGAGAAAATGCAGAAGGTTCTACAAGGTAAGTGGTTGACCCGAAAGATACAATGCCACAGCAGTGCAAGTGTGCAGGATACTATTTCTCTGAGGCTTGATTTGTTGTTTCTGATGATTTTCTGATATAAATCAGCTACCATTATTGACTCCACTTAACAAGGATGTAGAGTAAGCTCACAAAACTTCCCAACTGGTAAGAATCCCTCTAGAGAATGAAGTGATTCAAAGAAGAAAAAATTGTAGATTATATAAAAATCAAAAATGAAAATTGTCTATTGGATTTGAAATGGAAGAACGTGCAGGGGACCTCAACAGGAAGGGGATGGGCAAGATGGTGATTTAAAAAGATCTTGTGCAATGGTTTATAGAAGGAAAGGGGTGTGGGGAAGGGAAGGAGATTACTGTGAGTGACTCAGAGAAAAATGTACTTTGTTCATTTCCTTTATGTCATCATTTGACATAGAACTTATTTTTCCTGTTTTCCGTTTGTCCTTTCCCTAACAAACAGGTGAATATAAAGTCTAGGAATCCATGGATAGTGTTCTGGTCCTTCACACATCCTCAGTTCTCAAAACTGCCCCTGGTGTATCTTTTCATTTGTTGTGTAAAGGATTGATTTCATAGCATGAACAATGGACATAACAGTGAGTCACTTTCACATTAGAATAAAAAGGTTTCCACCCTATTCTATACCACAACTTTCTGCGCAGAAGGATGAACTTATAAGTTAAAAACACTACTGTGTTTTACAATCAAGAAATGAGTTCTGGCCCACCAGTTACAAACTATGAAGAGTTAGGTCATTTTTGTTCAGTTACAAACAATATGAAGAAAGAGTGTGTCTTCCTTTCCCTATCCAAGTAGTGCTGTGTGTGTGTTTGTGTGTGTGTGTGTGTGTGTGTGTGTGTGTGTGTGTGAGAGAGAGAGAGAGAGAGGAGAGAGAGAGAGAGAGAGAGGGAGAGAGAGAGAGAGACAGAGACAGAGACAGAGAGAGAGAGAGAGAGAGAGAGAGAGA
>NC_022025.1:6718924-6737205 GCF_000317375.1 Microtus ochrogaster | reverse complement strand
AGAGACAGAGAGAGAGAGAGAGAGAGAGAGAGAGAGATCTCAACACTCAGGTGGCAGATAGGAGGGTCTCTGTGAGTTAAAGTTCAGCCTGGTTTACAGAAGAAATCAAGCTTCAGGGCAGTATGCCAAAATACATAGAGACTCTGTCTCCAAAGAACAAAACAAAACAAAAATTATGCATGTATATGTTTGGGGGCGGGAAAATCAGAAGACAATAAATAAAACCTCAAAGCTATAGTTTTTAGAGTTAATTTTTTCCATATTCAAACACAATCACCAAACCTCCTTTCCAGCATCCTACCTCTTCCCTACTCAGATTTTCAAGCTCATCTATTCTGAGGATTGTTTCTTCTGAACAACATAGCCTTTAGCGAACTCTCCATTTACTAAATTTCTGTATTACTAATTGTACCTCATGACATCTCCTCCAAAGGGCACAAGCATTCTAAGGAATTCCTTTGTCTCTAGGTACACACAGATCAATTAAGGACATATGCAACTTACTCAATGAGTATTTACTGCTTGAAGGTATGCAAGAGTAAGTGAATGAAAATAAAGTTCAGACCACCTAAAACTTTGTTCTAATAAGCACTAAATTCTTTTTATTTTTATCAGACCTTCCTGGGAGGTCTTCATGTTTCCTCAGGATTCTCAAATGTTTGGGGCTAAAGCCTATTTTGCCTCTAACAGAATCCTCCAACTTTAAAAGGATGGATAAGGCACTAAAGAAGAAACACGTTGTGGCTCAGGAATTTAAAAGACATATGAAACAAATCATGATTTAACAAAGGGTTATTCACTTGGGCAACTAGACAGGGAACTCGTTTAAAAAAACTCCTGTTGCTTTTCTAGAACATAAGCATTTTACAAAATGAGATAGTCATATGTATGGTTGTTTAGATTCATATAGAATGTTTTAAAAAGGCTCAGGAAGAGAAGGATTATCATTTTAAATGGTAAGAAATGTGCATCAAGCCCATACTTACTGTCTTCTATGTCCCAGCACTGAGTGATTGGGTCCCCATATTTTACATCCTGACGTCTAGCTCGCCTATGGAAAGAAAATTAAGCTAATTAGATCTTCAAGTATAATTGGAATTTAGAAAGGCTGTGTCTCATGCTAACACTAACTGAGACAAACTGTACTTGACTTACTGTGCAACCTAAATACAGGTCAGGGTTCCCATCAATCAAACATTAATTTAAATTCTTGTGGTAGAAAAGAGCCCAACACAACAAATCCTGTTGTGCATTAAAATGATCAGAATTTCATTTAACTACTGCTCTTTTTCCCTAGCTTCACAAGTTATTCAATAGAACAGGTTGAACATGACTAAGATCCAGGTTTATACACAAGAGACAGAAAGAACTCTTCTTCCCCTCCTGCCTGCCAAAATCATAATATACAAAAGTCTTCCAGTGAGTAGGAAAATGCATATAAACAAAAAGTTTAATTGTGTCGTTCTTTCTATTACACACTTTAGTCAATAAATTGGGGTCAGCCAGAAACAGAACTACAAGTTCAGTATGGCATGTATGCATATTTGTTATTATTGTCAATAAATAAGTAGCTATCCTGGTAATTATGAAAATAATGCAAGAAATTTTGCATCATGTTATACGTTTTCCTTAAATTAATACCTATTTAAGAAGAAATGCCACATGTCTACTTAATCTAAGTGTATCTTACTCCTTAATATAGTTTCACTGTCTTTGTCTATTTTAAATTTCTAAACAGAAAGGATTTCAATATGCACATAAAAACATTAAAATTGTACATATTAACATTCTACTACATAATATTTTTATACATAGATATTACTGTGAGATGTTACAATTGGGTTAAATGTATTTATCTCTTTGGATATTGCTTTGAAATAAAAATCTTCAAAATTCCTTCTGGTTTCTTTGAACTGTACAGTCCAGTGTTATTATCTATACTCCGCATTATGACACAACACACCAGGATTTCTTATTCCTATCTAACATTATTGCTAAATCCTCTAGATCCCTTCTTCTCTGCTACGCTCTGGGGTCCATGTTGTCACTTCAGAGATCAGAGACACAGCAGTAAACTTTCTCAGATGCTTGGAGTGCTCCCCAGGGGTACAGCTGACCAGATGACAACCTTGGAAAAGAGTCATCCATTGTACACATCTGTAGCCTCTGATGGACATTATGTTAGGTGAGGGAGCACATCACAGTGGCATGTCTGTGAGATCAGAGATGCAGTCTTGGGAAACACAGGAAGAAAAAAATTATGATGCTGTAAGGAACATAAGGTCATGAATGTTTTTAAATCTTGGCTTCTTCAGGAACAGGATCAATTAATCAAAGAGAACATTTATTGCCAAGTAATGAACACTCTACTTTTCAGCTTCTAGAAAAGAAATCCCCAAACACTCATTAAGATGACTCTATTCTGGGCAGAGAAGTTTTAACAAACTGTTGGCAACTTTTAACTCCGAATAATCATATTTACCCACTTATGCTTAATGTATGGACTTAAAAAAATATAAACTGTGTCTCGGCTTTAATGAATATGTGAGGATGTACAAAAGACCTACAATTGTTGAGTCCTAATGTTTAGAATCGGACGGATTGGTGAAATATTTAACCTAAAATAAATGTACACGTGACAGTGAAACTAATACATGTTCTTCACTTAGAGCACTAAAGACACCCAAAGTGCCAAGATAGCTTAAAAATAAAGGTAACTGAAAGCATGTTATAATTTGATAACAGTTTTATCTAGGACATATACTTTGAATAACACCTTAGCAAATAATATTACTACTATGTACATACAAAAATATGACATATGATGGTAAAATATCCATCTAACATGAGTATGATTGTCCGGCATTCATATTTTTTTCTAATGTTTTTCTCTTAAAAAATAGTGTCAAAACGTGTCTCTCATAACTCTGGATAACTTGTACTTGTGTGTGTAGAATAATGCAATGGTTGGGCTTTCATGGATATAGTCGAGTGTTTATAAAATAAAAAGCTACCAATGTCAAGGCAAGAGTTTATTGTTGAAGCTGATCTGAGTGACAGAAATTGACAAATTATAGCTATTAGAGTAAAAATAAAATTGCATCAAATCACTAGATGTACTGTGGTCTTTGTCTGCACTTCTGCAAACATGAGTACTTAGGACAACTTGCAAAATAATAAATGTGAATATGTGTATCTTTAGAAGTCCGAGAGAAGGAATGTAATAAAACTAGTTAACAAGAACAATTCTGAGAAGTAAATAGGATATCACTATGTAGCTCAGGCTATTCTGGAACTCACAGCAATTCTCCTGCCTCAGTCTCCAGTGTTGTGCAAATACAGGCATGAACCACTATGGTTGGCTGTTAAAAATGCTATATATAATTTGTCAGATTTTTTAAAATTCCATATTTCACAATTTCAGAACATCTGTTCAGTCTTCCAACTTTAATATAAAGTGACTGAATATTTTAATTATAATAATCCTTCCACAGGCCAAGTTTTCTATTTGCCTTTAACTGAAACTATAGGAGAAATCATGTGGGAGGGAGAAGCTTCCTGACCTTTTGGAAGTGGGTGCGTATCTTGAGCAAGCATTTCCATCCCAAGCACAGTAGGGGTCTCTGGCAAGACAGCAATCTGCGCAGGCTTTCCCATAAATGTCACATCTGTGCAAGGAGAGCTGAACCAATCCATCCCAGGAACCAACGTACAACTGTTGCTGCAAATCAAGCAGAAGTGAATCAGCGCCATCGCTCACATTAGTCTTGAGAATCTCCCTTTTCTAAGTAGCATACAATAGCTCTAAACCCATTTGTAAGTGTCCTGTTATCTGTAAACGCTGATGCAGAATTGTGAGGAAGGATAAAACAAGCAAACTCTGCCTACCCCTAGCCAGACTGTGATTTGAAGATTTCAATATGAAATCGACAACTATTGTGGAATATTAGTTTAAGATGTGTTACATTCGTTTATGCTGTGGAATATTTGTTTAATGATGCAAAGATGTGCTGCATTCTTTTATTTGTTTAGCTGTGAAGTTGGGCTGCTTTGGCTTCTAAAATACCTGATTGGTCTAATAAAGAGTTGAATGGCCTAGAGCTATTCTGGGTAGAGAAAGGATGGGCGGGGCTGACATGCAGGGAGAATAAATAGGAGGAGATAAAATAGGAAAGAGAGAGGAGGAGGAGTGGGAAAAGGAGAAGAAGAGGATGATGCCAGGGCTAGCCACACAGCCGCACAGCCAGCCATGGAGGAGTAAGAAGTAAAGAAAGATATATAGATAAGATAAAGAAAGGTAAAAATCTCAGAGGCAAAATGTAGCTAAAGAGAAAAGAGATAATTTAATTTAGGAAAGCTGACTAGAAACAAGGCAAGCTAAGGCTGCGCATTCATAGTAAGAATAATTCTTGGGGCATTTATTTGGGAGGTGGGTGTTGGGCCCCTAAAGAGTAAAATCAAACAAACAAAATAACAACAACAACAAAAAAAAAAGCTCCAACAACTAAAGAGCTACTAACAACTACAGACAATATTTTAGAAAGCTGACACAGGCTAGGCAATAATTTAAGCTAATAAGCTGCTAGACTATGGAATTAAGACATCATTTCTTTCTCAGTAGTAGAAGTTGTACTTTGGTAGATGCAAATAAGCATAGATATTACAGGCAAAATTGATGGCATACCTCTGCCATGGCTCTCAACAGGAGCATTGTCTAAAGGAAACCCCTGACACTATTTTCTTTAAGATGAACTGATCCCTGATAAAATGCAGGTTACAATTGCTGATTAAATGTTTGGTGTCTACATCATAAGGTATACTTAAACAATGCTATATCATGAAGCAAAGGCAGCAGGATACTGGAAACAGCAAATAAATTACACTTGGAAAGTTAGTTCTGAGATTCATGCAGTACTCCCCATAGACATCCATCTGAGCGTCTGCAGCAGAGGAGCTGAAGACAGAGGAATAGCGGCAATGATAAGTCTCAGCCTATGATTCTCAAGAACTTAAAACTCTAGTGGTCCATTCTCAGCTTTGAAATAAGGAGAAACCTCACAGAAAAGACTCTAGCATAAAAGGCAAAGAGGTTACCAACTTATGGGAATCTATTGCCTGTGAAATTCTGTTAAGACTTCCTTGTCATTAAACAAAAAGCATTCTGTTATCTTTTTTCCCACAATTCTCTGCAATGCTTATGGCAAATGGCTACACTTTCCTCATCGCTCTCACCATCTTTACTAACTTCTTTTCCATCCATGAAGCTCTAACCTTTTTCAGCCTCTCACCTCTGCTGTGGCCTTTGCTTTGCTCTGAATTATCATTTGCATAAATTGTTTGCAAGGTTCTAACTACTTTTCTAATGCCAGCTTTTCTTCATAACCCCCATCTCTACAGAGGACCCACTTCCTTTTCCACAGACAGATCTTTCTAAAAAGATGGTCTTCTTCTGACATTCTCTCACTTAAAAACCATAAGAGCTTTTGTTCTTAAGCTGTTAAACATCATGGGGGACAGGTAGAGCCTGACATCTCATGCTTCCTTCTCCAGCGTCATCTCTAATTTCCTTTCACCTTAAGTACGTATGTTTTGGATCAACTTTTATACACGCTTAATAGAAACAGGTGTAGACCTTCATTTTCACATTCTTATTTGCTCCTTCTATCATTCATTTTTCAGTCTGTCTCTTTCTTCTCCTCCCAAGCCCTGGTCTTCCTGGCTCACTTTCAAGTTACTTTCTGTCCTTTGTCTTTGTGGTATATGCTTCAATTATTACTCTTTGTTGTCGGTGTGCTTCCCCATGTCAGCTCTGTCCAGCTAATCTCCTGTTTAGCGCTACAGCCCTCATTCTTTTTCTGTATCTTCAATGCACAACAGCAGAGATTCAAGTACTAAAAGTTATTGAATGTGTAATTCAATGAAAAGAGCTCAGAAGCAAACCCATTTAGACTTTCCTCTAATGGAACTACTAAGTTTAATTGTAGCAATGCCCTACTGTGCAACCTACATTATTAAATGAGTGTCTTAAACCTTGAGGGTGTTTGTAGTGTTGGAATAGAATGGTAAGACTTAATCTAGTCAATGTAGATTATACTATAACTGCAAATCATATTATATATATTTATGATTACTAAAATTGAACATTAACACTTATATCACTTTGCTTAAAATGTTGGCATATTGCGTTCTATTTAAACTCACAGCAGAATGGGGATATCCGACCATGGTAGAAGAGGGAAAGTGCTTGTCTAGTATTTACAATGACCTAGTATCAATACTCAGCACTGAAAATAAGGAATCTAGCCTTTTCTCATGCCTGTCAATAAACACAGTACTTAGGAGGTAGTGTCTGAATTAGATAATAAGATCCTGTTGCCCCCTGCAAAAAGTACAAATTAACTTTCTTAATAAGTGTAAAGCTCTAGGTTTGATTCCAAGCATTACTAAGCAAGTAGAATTAAATAAACATTAAACTCATAACAAGCAAGAGAGTTTTCTAGTTGAGAAAACTGGTTCTGAGAGTTTGCTATTGAGTAAAGTGTTGAAGGTTGGTTCTTCTGTGTTGTGTACCATGGTTCATATTGGAAATTCTAGGTTCCCTAATTAAAAAACCCTTTTCAAGCCTTGTGATTAGAATCTTACATATGTGTCTTATGATGTGAGCAGAAATACAATTTCAGGAGAACAGACACACACTCATTTTTTTCAGAGGCAAAGAGAGTACACACTATTTACTATCCCATTAATATTTTTCTCTCCATTCTCCCAAGGCAAGGCTGAAATAGTGACTTCGGATCAATCAGAGGAGAAACAGGCAACCTTTAACTTTCTGCATTATTAATAACTTAACTTCCAGTCTCCAATTTCAATAGACTCAGCAAATGAACTTTGATTCAGGGAACTTCTGACATCTGAAGTTAATTGGTAAACAGAAATTACAAAGTACCTGCTTCAGAGACAATTCCATGTTCAAGATGGCTGTTGGGTGCTGCGAACAGAAGCAAAACGTCAGTAAATACATTTAGAGCTTTATATTAGTCAGTATGCTGCTTTATGTCAAACCTGGCTGTCCAGACTCTCAATGAGAGGAAAACATGACCTTACTACTTGCTGGTTTCTTGCAGTGTGTATTCATTCTACCTTACTAGACACGAGGAAAATGCTTGAAGTATCTCATCAGAGAGAACCGAGCCGACTCTATGAGGAAATGCTGTGTTGAAATGCCTCCTAGTTATTAACAAGTTTTCACTGTGTTCTAAACCTGCGTATCTTCATGTTGGCATATAATTCACATGAGTGCTGACAAGGAGATCTCCATCCTTATTTATTCCTCCATTTTGATGTTATTTGTATCAAAGATTCAAAACTTGTTTAGGAAGCAGCGTTTGCAAAGTTAAATTCTGCTGTTGAAGATAGTTCTTATGTGACCCCTCAAGGTGTCATTATTTGCGGCTTCATGATAAAATATAAAAATGTAGATAGACAGACATATAGATAGATGGATGGGAGGATAAGAGGAAGGAAGGAAGAAGAGGAGGAGAAGAACAACTTTGATCACGGAGCTAACAGTCAATTCTTGTCTCTCAGATCCATTGGAGAAGATTTGTTATCTTACAATTATGTGCCTGTTCATGATAGAAATTCCCTGAACCTCTGTTCATTCACCCTTATGTTTGACATCCACTTTTCCCTTAGGAGCCACCCAGGATTTTGTTTTGGAAGAGGCCAGATAGCAGGTCTTGTTCTTGTTAACTTCTTGACCACTATTATCATCAGAATGTAAACAGGATCCTGGAACCCTCAGCATGATAATTAACTTTAGCCCTTCACAGAGGAGGACTCCCTCTTTCCAGGCAATGGATGTTTACATGGAAACAGTTTTTAATAAACTTCTTTAAGAAAACAAAAACATAAAAGAACATATTTCTAAGAAATATAACATTATTTCTAATGCCTTATTTTTCATGAAATAATTCTAAGTACCACAGAGTAGCTACAAGGAATTCCGGTCACACTACAATGTATTTATTGTTAAAAGCATAATTTAAAACAAAGAACTCTTCCTCCAGGCCTCCTAATTCCCTTCAAGAGGCGAGAGGATTGTGGCACGCATAACTTGCTATCATTGAATTTTTTTCCAGTACAGTAAATCAGGACTCTTATACATGATTCATAAACCTTTCCAGTTCTCTCAAATTCATTTGGGGGACAGTTGCAAAGTAACATTCATAAAGTAGAAAAGCATCTGGGTAATAGGCGATCCTAGGCTTTGACTCAATGTGGCCACTTGACTGACTATATGCTTGGAGAATGCAGTAAGGAGAAGCAACCAAGCAGCTTCTTTCTGTCAGTGGCATTTAGCAGCAGAAGTGAGTGCCTTTCACACTTGCTTATGTTCTGTTCCAATGCTTGGCCAGAGAAACAGTGGAAGTACATTTCAGTGACTTCTCCAAGGAAAAAGAGAGAGAAAAGACAAGGTGTGCGTCACTGCGCAGTCTCAGCCTCTGTCCTGAGCCCTGAGCCCCTCTCACCTTGAACACCTGAAGCTCCTCCAGGACTACCTCTTCCATGTTCCACTTCTCCTTGGAAATGCTGACAACTTTGAGGACTGTTCCAATGTCTGAAAAAAGACACGGACTCCTAACACCACTCTTTAGCTTTCAATATTAAGTTGAATGAATATGTCTAGAAATCTTAACATTTTCCTTCTCATTTGCCCAAATAAAGCCGTGGGAAATGAAGCCTGCTGTGAATGACGTTTCCCTTTTAGAGCAGATACTTATAAATAGACTAAAAGTAAAATACATAGTATTTTCATATCTGCATATATATGACTAATTTATTATTATTTGAAATAACAAGTAAAATATATTTTATTTTTTAAATGTTAAACTTCTAAAATAAAAAAATAAACCTTTTTATTTTCTCTTCAGTAAGATTTATATAGTGATTATATCTGTTCAATTATAAACACTAAGAAAAAGATATATATAATTTTCTAAAATGCTAAAAAATGGACCAGAAAACATTGGAGACCATTTCATGGGGAAGCTTACTAATGTTTCAAATACAATGCGCTTTCAGAATCATTGTTAATGAGATTAAAATTTAAAGTTGATTCAAGTTATTTTGACTCAAACTTAAAAGAAGCTATTACTTTAGTGAAATATAATAAAAATGATGTTTAGAAAAGGTATCTTAAATAATCATATAATGAATGAAATGAGTCTCTGTAGCATGCCAGTATAAAAAGATAATGTAACATTCACTACAAACATAAAAAGAGAGTTAGCATTTTGCAATTAATCTATTGAAAATATGTTTTTAAAATTCTGATCGGGGAGCTTGAAAATAGGGACATGTAGTAATTTCAGAATGTGTAGAAAGTGCCAAGATTATTTAATTTTCAAAAAGTGACTCTAAGATGTTCAAAACTGCTAAATACATTTTTATAATACATAATATACTTTTTGAAGTCCCCTTATTTTTCTCAGGAGAGGTTAGGTAGTACCATCTAGTGGCTGAGTGCTCTTTATGGTACTGAATTGCTAAGGACCTATGAATGAGCTTCGGATGACCAGTGCAAATTAAATTTAGCTCATGAGAATTAATAACGTACTAATTAAAGTTCTGACCCTTCAATAGTCATCTCGGCAGTCTCGGAAATGGAGCATCCCCTAGATTATCTGGGGTTTGCACTTGCCATCTGAAACATAATCAGGCTTGACAGCTGGTGACAAAGGCCCTAGCTCTGCCATGATCTTTCTAAATAAGCTAAATTTCTGCAAAACTAGTGTAGTGCTTAGATGTTAAATAATTCTAACTGTTTCACATCATTGAGAATTTGTTCTAATAAATACCCAGCATTTAAAATTCACTAATTTCCTATTGCAAAAATGCTCAGTTCATTAGGTAGCATGTATATTACAATACCAAGTTCTGAGGGAACATGCTGTCTTTACTGCCACTAAAATGATGTTATTACATAATGTTTTTCTTAATTTTGAGAATCACCAAATAAGCAATAATACTTTGTGTGAAAATGTATGTATATAAAAATATACATATAAATGTATATATGTATTTGTGATCATCATTTGAATGCACAGGCTAAACAATTTTAGGAAACATTGTATTAACTGATCTTTACTTGATTTTGGCTGACAAATATTTTGGAAGTTTTTGTTTTCTTCATCCACGAGTGATCAATTCAATTTCTTTGACTGTAAGTGTGGTTTGAGAGTACCTGTTCCGAGAAACATGACATCATACTGTCCGTCTTCAGCAACAACGTGATCCACCACTATCTGGGTCAGTCTGTAGTCCACATTGATTCTCTTGAAGGTAGGTGCTCCTGCCACTGGGTACACCGACTTATACATCACCGGGTGGCGCCTTATGAAGCTTACGACATCGTCAGGGAAGTCTCGGGTGGATTTAATCAGTGGATCATAGGTTTTGCTTGGACACTGAAAAGAAATGCGTGCAGGAATAAGGCACCTGAGAGCTGCATGCCGTGGATCATAGCAAATAGATGAGGAAGTGGAGGACTCACACAGAAGAGCAACAAATGCAGTCTACCTCCAATGGAGGGAAATCTGAGTCTCTTCCTGTAAACATCCATGATTAGGGGGTGTTACCTGAATTTTCTAAACTTTCCCCGGTGTAATCTTACTTTCTGAAAGAGATTATGGTTTTGAACAGAAATGAATTTTTCTAGTCAGGCATTATGACACATCCGGGTAGTTCCAGAACAGGGTCAGTGTAGGAGCATCCAGGCTCAGGGGCAGCCAAGACTAATGCAAATAGGTCAGCCCATCTTTTATGATAAAATATCTCATGACCCAGCCCCAAATTTTCCAATGGTGGTACTAGAAACTTATATGGAAAAACTGTCATGAAAATTATCTATGAATTCAAGAATGTGATGGAAAACTTTATTTTTATATTTAAACGAAGTTAGGACTCCCTTCAGATTTAAGTGCATTTATTAAAAAGTAGAAGGAACAAATCAACATGTCACAAAATTCGCTCCAGAAGAGCTTTAATGGTTTGAAATTACAGCTATACACTTCTGCACTGCAGCTGTGAAAATTAAACTCTGTCCCATCCTGCAGGCTCTTCCCCTAAGCCTGGGCTCTGTGAATACATACCCTGGGCCACTTCCCACCTCTGCCTAAAACCGCTTCCTGGGAGCTCATATTGAGAAAAAGAGTTAGCATAAACTGCCCTCTGGTGGTCAAACTTAATTTATATCAAGCACCACTTGATATAAATTCACTGAATTTGATGTGCAGTTATCCAGACTAGGGAAGGAATGACATTACCATTTGAACATTTTTACAAGGTATGTGTTTTTTCATAGCAGGAATTTAATTTACGTTTCAAAAGCTGTATCCTAGAAAGTTGCCTTTAGTAGGAAAACATTATCACATTTTAAATCTTAATGGACAATTTTTTAAAAAATAGAAACTATATTTAATCAATGCAAGTTTATAGACTAAAATGAAAGATTTCAGAGAAAACATCCATTAAAGGTATTTTATAATTATCAAAATACAGTAAAACTAAAACGAAACAAAAATTTTAAAGTTTTATAAAAAAGATGACACAGAATAAACTTCCCACTGGTGAAAAGTATTTAAATTAGACATTAATTGTAATCATACAATTCTTCCAAGTCTCCTCCTTGACCAAGAGGGGCATTATTAGCTTATGATCATGAAGTAACTGATCATAAATAGCTTTTAAGTCCAAATTTCATACCAATAAAATAATAATGACCCATTATGAAAAACAGTGTCTACCCAAGAAGTTGTACTAAAAATTTAAAAGACCCGTTAATGATTTTCTAATTAATTTGAGAGTCTCTATCTTCTACAAAAGTTTTCATGTCTTCTGCTAAGAAACTGATCCTTTGCTGATCATTTGTCTAGCCATTTGTCCCGGGTTCTCACGAAAGGGATATGTTCTGCATCGTCAGCCATTTGCGTGCTGCCACTCAAAGTCGGTCTGAAGATCAAAGTCTGTGCGTCCCTCACTGCCTTCTGCTTTTCCCTTTCACCCAAGGAGAATCTGTCAACTTCACTGTGGAAGGAGCCCTTTATTAAGTAGACTGAGTCAGCCTTCGAACAGAGATAGGCAGGGATAATACTAAGCTTTTTGCCAACTAGAGATGCACATTTGAGTTTTACTCGGTGGCTGTTTCTGAAGGGTCTCATATCTCTTAACATCTTCAGTTCAATCTGAGTGATTTATCGTTAAAAGCAAGATTTTGCCTACATCGCATGTTGGAAAGAGCCCTTCAGCTTAACTTTGCATCTGTAGTTACACAGTAGCCACAGTTTCAAAATACATAATTCACAAATGAAGATGCCCAGCTGCTATGCAGGGAAAACATTAAAGAAAGTCACATAAAGGAGAAACAAACAAATTGTAAAGAAATACCACATCTAAGAAAAGCCATATTTGGTTATTAATTTTCCTTTAAGGATTCCCACTGAAGCTGTATATCCTAGGTGTTACTGTGGGACATGCATATAATCTTTTAAATTTGCAACCTTTGGCATCATTCATCGAACTATCCCATACCACAAAGCTTCCTGTGCTTTCATAGCATGCATTTGCCGGCTATGAAAAGCAGGAATTATGGTCCGTTACCCGATTTCTCTTTGCTCAGTTTAAACATCGAGAGAAGAAAAAGATTGAACAGAAAGCTCTCAGTCTGGCTTCAAAGCGCCAAAACATTGCTGGATGTGTGCCCGAATTGAAGAGAGAAGACAGTCCACCTAGACAAACCCAGAGATGCTAGGGTGCGGCCCTAAGCATCCCGCCCTGTTGGCTTGGCTGTGTCAGAGGGCTGCAGTTAGTTAGGTGTGTCCCTGTAATCATTGGCAGGTCTGGATGTTTGTGTAAGGGCTTTCAGGAGGGCAGCAGGAAGCGGTGGATAAGAAGAAAAGAAAAATGGCTTTTTGAGAGACCGTTGTTGTGGCAAGGCACCAGACAGCTGTGAAGTTTATCCGCTCAACGCTGTCAGCTGCTTTCTGAGCTGTCCAGGTCCCGTTTTCCTCTTAAGTTAATCAGAGGAATGAGGAGCGTGAGGGAAGTCATAGCTCAAGGAGACTGAGCAAAGAGAAATCGAGTGACCGACCATAATTCCTGCTTTTCATAGCCGGCAAATGCATGCTATGGAAGTACAGGAAGCTTTGTGGGGTGGGATAGTTCGATGAATGATGCCTATGGTTGCGAATTTAAAAGATTATATGCATGTCCCACAGTAACACCTAGGATATACAGCTTCAGTGGGAATCCTTAAAGGAAAATTAATAACCAAATATGGCTTTTCTTAGATGTGGTATTTCTTTACAATTTGTTTGTTTCTCCTTTATGTGAACTGGGGGAAATAAACAGGACGATTTATGTGTGATAGGTAAAAGAAATACTTTTTTTTTTTTTTAGTTTGAAAATGAACATTTTGTAAGTAGAATTTTATCCCCCGATTATTCCTCTAAAGATCAGTCTGAAATAGATCTGTAAAGAAAAACCCTGTATTAGGAACTAGAGATGGGGAGGGGAGATCTGATTAATATATAGCCGTTGGGATGTAGTAACAAAAAAAAAGACCCTTTATTAGAGATGTAGTAACAAAAAAGACCCTTTATTGTCTGGGGGAGGGTCTGCCTAATACATAGTCATTAAGGTGTAAAAAACTATGCAAAAATTAATCCAAAGAACTTGAACTTTCTGAACCTTGCTCCCTGTCCATCAGATACCCTTTCCCTTACAGCAATTCCCATAAGAGAAAAATCAAAATATTATTGCATATAGTGGGTAGTTTGAAAATTGGGGACCCCGGTTGAGAAACCAAGGTTGTGCCTTTTAAACAGCTGAAAACCAGGGTGAAAAGTGAATGTATGTTTAAAATAAATGGACTCTGACTGTTTCTGGAGAAGTAGCCTAGATCTAGTTAGTCGTGGGGTGGTTGTGATGTCTGTTGTGTCAGACTTCCCAGAAGGTTCAGGGTTAGAATGATGTGTTTCTTGAGGTACAGTGCTATTGCCAACTTTGAAACCAAGAAATTCACAGAATTCTCCATGAACAGTGTCCACCTGGAAAACTAAGGCTATGAAAATCAATGATATTACCTTTGACTCCATTTAGTCTCAAACAACAAAACAGAGGATTAGTCGGAAGAATCCTTTGTTTTGATAATTAAAACGCAGCCAAGTAAGTTGACGGTAAACACAGTGGTCATTTCAGAAGTAATCAAAGGTGAATTACTATTTTTACAAAATTTGAAAACTGGCTGGAAATCGTTTCTGGGTAGTGGATCACATCTTTCTTACAACATCTACATTGTAAAAGTCAATGTTCTTTTCAGCATTGGACAGAAGAATGCTTTAAAACTGAAATCTCCTTCTCAGTCAACACTGGGCAGCATCTTACATTAATATGCAAATTATAAAAATTCCTTATCAGGAGTTGGGGAATAGTTCAGTCCAAAGAATGCTAGCCACACAAATGTGAGGAACATGAATTCCAATCCCAGGCAGCCAGTTTTGTTTGAACACACCTGTAATGCCAGCATTGGAGGTACAGAAAGGAGGATACCTAGGGCTTGCTGGCAAGATACAAGACAGTACTGGCGATTTTGTGATCTCCTCCAGGTTCACCGAGAAAGCCTTCTTCCAAAATAATAATATACAGAGAGTGATACAGAATTCCAGATGTACATACACCCATGTATACACATAACACATACAAAGTAAACACAGCAGACACACACACACACACACACACACAATTCCTTGTCAACACAAAGTAAAACTGTAAAATAAACTTCTTTATTTGCTAAAATTATATTGAATTATTTCTAATAGATCAAATCTCAAAATTGAAATCATCCTTCACAGATCTTCCTGAGATTGAGGTATTTTTCAGACTATTGTTTTTATCCTGCGTCCAGTTTGGCTTTCATGTCTGATTTGTACCATTCTTTGTTTTACTTTTGTTTTGATGTTTCATTTCAGTCAGAACCTCACTGCACCAAACAAACAAAAAAGTAAAGATCCTACAAATTCACCTGAACTAGCTGCTCTTTCCAGACACCAGAGGGCAGAAGAATCACATGGGGAAAATCTCTGTGACTTTGCAGGTTTATTAACTAGTCATCATGGACTAGGAATTGAGATTTGGCATTGATCCACAGTGGTACAACATCCTACCTAAACTGAGGAAATTAAACAAGAGAAAATGACCCCTGCCTGTAAGCATTTAACTAAGGTTCCTCCTGGGATATAAACTCAGTGTTCAATCATAAAAGAAATCTGGATACATAATATACAAAACCAAAGACTCTAACCAATGCACAAGAAGCAAATTCTGTACTCAGCAAATCTTTCACCGAAGTTAAAAGTATTCCCTACATTAAAATAAAAATATCAAGTGTTGCAAGGCTATGGAGCTTCGTTATACTTGTCTAGAGGACAGACCAGGCCTAGCAGAAACAATTCAAGATTCTAGTTGTAAGTATTTATGGAAGTGTCAGTCATAAGCAATGTTCAGTTGCAATTTTATATAAAATCTCTGAATTGAAGGAAGACCATAGCTGTATAGTTTTGCACTTTTAATAAGCACAGATAGGAGAGTATGGCAGAAAATGATATAAAATAAATATAGTTTTAGATAGGGTATGTTGGCATATATTTGTGAGGGAAATGTTAAGAACAAGGTAAATATTATATCACAGGACAAGGGAAGGACTGACCGTAAAATTCCGCCCAGCCAGCCCTTTCAGTGTGCTGCTTGAGTAATATGAGATTGGGTATACTATTTAATTATTTTGGACACTAATTTCCTCCAGTGTAATATGAGGGTGAGTTATGATGTCTCTATCACTCATTCTAACTCGTACATTCTCAAATTTTACAAGGGTGGTCACTTGATAGTCTGTGAAACCTAATTTCACTGATTTTACGAATGTGGTTATTTAAAGTGATAAAGTTCATTTGGTAAAAAGCACTTGTGTAATACATTTTCACATCAACTACATGATATTCCCAACTCAACATCAGCATTACAATTTAAATTAATTTATTTTCAATAAATAAAATATTTGCAAGGTAGAAACAGGATGATCATTAAAAACAAATAAAATAGTAAAGAATCATTGAAAACTAACTGAGCAAATAAGGAAAAAAAATTTAAAACGTAGGCATTCTTTTAGTCATTTCAAAATTTGGTCATAACTATTTTGAGGGTACAGCAGCAGATATCAGCATATTTGACATATTTTGTTTTCTCTTTTATCACTGACGAAAAACACTAACCTATGCATCTTCTGGTTTGTGGGAATCACTAATTGCCATTTCAGGGAATGACTGTGTGCTTACAAGTATCATGTAATAAGTATTCTTTTTTTTAAAATTTATTTATTTATTAAAGATTTCTGTCTCTTCCCTGCCACCGCCTCCCATTTCCCTTCCCCTCCCCCAATCAAGTCCCCCTCCCTTGTCAGCCCAAAGAGCAATCAGGGTTCCCTGCCCTGCGGGAAGTCCAAGAACCACCCACCTCCATCCAGGTCTAGTAAGTTGAGCATCCAAACTGCCTAGGCTCCCCCAAAGCCAGTACATGCAGTAGGATCAAAAACCCATTGCCATTGTTCTTGAGTTCTCAGTGGTCCTCATTGTCTGCTATGTTCAGCAAGTCCGGTTTTATCCCATGCTTTTTCAGACCCAAGCCAGCTGGCCTTGGTGAATTCCCGATAGAACATCCCCATTGTCTCAGTGTGTGGGTGCACCCCTCGCGGTCCTGAGTTCCTTGCTCTTGCTCTCTCTCCTTCTGCTCCTGATTTGGACCTTGAGATTTCAGTGCGGTGCTCCAGTGTGGGTCTCTGTCTCTGTCTCCTTTCATTGCCTGATGAAGGTTAATATTCAGGAGGATGCCTATATGTTTTTCTTTGGGTTTGCCTTCTTATTTAGCTTCTCTAGGATCACGAATTATAGGCTCAATGTCCTTTATTTATGTCTCTTACATCTCTCTCCCTTTTGCTTAATAATTCTAATCCTCACACTCCTGTCCTGGAACGTGCAAATTTCATCCAGTCTGGGCTCCAACAGATGTTGGCCCAACTTGCAGTTTACGACAGATGGCCCCCAACGTTTGGCTTACAACAGCAAATTAAATAAGAAGTTATATCCCAGGCGAGGTGGAACTTTTTCAGTGACGTGGTTGCCCGAGAGTCACCCTGGCTCCTGAAGGAAATCTCTCACTCATGTAAGTGACACCAGTAAACCCATTGATCTCCAATCTAGCTGGAGATTGGAGATATAATAGTTTGTTCTTTTTTTTTCTCTCAAGGGGCTCTTTCTGGTGTTTTCACATTTCCCCAGAAAAAGTCACCCTCTTTCTAAATATATAAATAAATAAACAAACAACAACATAATACAAATATTATCCACAGAAATAACAAATACCCTCCCAAATAAATTAGTTAATAAAATAAAAGAATAATGAATACCTGTTAGTTAAGACAAAATATCCTGGAAAATTTTCATATTGAGAAATAATAATATTAGTAGAAATAGCTGCATGATAATACATACAAGTTCAGTTATACTATGTAACATGAAATAAGATAAGAAAGCCCAACTACCAATATTTCACCTTAGTAATAAGCACAAAAGAACTATATAAAGTAGAATTTAATGGGCTAAAATTTCTCTTGATGGTTATTTTAGGTGTCTTGGTGGAAATATTTAGTTTTCCTTAAGTAGACATATAGGACATTAACCTTTCTGATAACTAAGGTTTAAGGAAACTTGTATATAAAGCATATACGGAAGTGTGCTCTTCAGTTATTTCTGGGTACATGAGTGTGTGCTCATGTCTATTTTCGCATGAATATATGTTCACCTGTATATGAAGCTCAGGGTCAATATGGGTGTCTTCAATTGCTTTATTTTTGAAGACAATGTCTCTTGTTGATCCTGAAGCTCAGGAATTTGGCTAGATTGGCTGGCCAGAAAGCCCAAGGGGTCTTCCTATCTTTGCCTCCTCAGAAGTGGGAGGCATTACAGACATGTACTGCAGTATCAAGTTTTTTGTTTTTGTTTTTTTTGGTTTTTTTTGTTTGTTTTTCCTGAGACAGGGTGGTTCTTTGATGGAGGAAGGTCATTGGTTGATTAAATAAAGTAGCTGCTTGCCCTGATAGGTTAGAACGTAGGTGGGAGGAGCAGAATGCTGGGAGGAAGAGGAAGTGAGCTCAGAGACTCGACAGCTCT
>NC_022025.1:6679400-6714816 GCF_000317375.1 Microtus ochrogaster | reverse complement strand
GAACTAGCTCTTGTAGACCAGGCTGGTCTCGAACTCACAGAGATCTGCCTGCCTCTGCCTCCCGAGTGCTGGGATTAAAGGCGTGTGCTACCACCGCCCAGCATTAACTTTACTTGAATAATAGAAATATTAATACATCACTATAAACAAATTCATTATTTCAAAATCAACAGTAAGTGCATATGGTTTTAAGAAATGTCAGAGTTGGTAATAGGAAAATTAGGAGTTGAGTGTGAAATGAGGGAAAGAATTCAGTTATTCAGTTGGGTACATACCGTTCCTGGTCGGGGATAAGGTATCCTTCCCTCATACTGGACCCAGCGATGGTCTGCACTTTCCTTATGAGCATAGGGGCCATTAAAAACAGCTCTGATGTCAGCCATACTATACACACACACAGCAGAGCCCTTGAAGATGGAGCTGAAAGAAAGGAACGTGATCCAGTCATTCATCCTGTGTGCTCATAACTGCACCCAAGAGCTTGTGGAGAACAGATGCACATTCTAGTTGATAAGCATTGCCAAAATATGTGTCTATGTCTTGAAGGAGTTTGTAGGCAAGTAATTGTGATTGGCATGTGAGGATGATAACTCCTTACAGGTGGGTAACGGAAGCGTACAGCAAGACGGGTGCCGAAGTGGATCATCATGGATCCTCAGAGGACAGGTGACAACAGTGGTTCTCAACCTTCCTAACGCTGTCCCTTTAATAAAGTTCCTCATGCTGTGGTGACCCCCACCATAAAATAATTTTCACTGCTACTTCAGAACTGTCATTTTGCTACTGTTATGAATAACAACGTAAATATCTGATATGCAGGCTGTCTGATACGTGATCCAAGAGGGCTCACAACGAACATATTGAGGACCAATGATGCAGAAAAACTGTAGGCTAGAAATGATTAAATATGATGCTCAGTTACATACTGTTTAGTTTTTTAAATCATTATAATACTTACAAAGATATTAAAATGTAAGAAGTTATTTATCTGTATTTAAAACAGTAATCATTTTTAAAGACCATACCATTTATCTAAGGTTGTCAGACTCATTGCATGTGTGTTTGCTGACTTAAACATTTTCTTGGCCTTGGTCATTCCACTAAAAGTGCGTGCATGTCCAGAGTTTGGATAAGGAATTTGTTGTTCACATCATTTTGTTAAAACCATTTTTAAGGCAGAAATAAACTTTCATTGCTTGAACTGGGTTTATGAATTGCAGTCATCTACTTAATACTTAATGTGGTCATAATCATGTGGTTTTAGCAAACAAATTAAGCAGCTAAAATTTTCCCAGGAATTCTAAAACTGTACAAGACAGAGATCACAACTGTTAGCACTTTTCAGGGATTTCTTTTTTGCTTTATTCCTGGAAAGTAAAATAAATTTTCTTTGAGGCTTACTCTTAAAACTAAGATGGACCTTTCTGACTGAATGACGTCATTCCTGTTTTACACAAACTAATGATTCTTCAGCATTTGGAAGCTCAGTCATTAATAGTCTTGGAATGGTGTCAATGGGAAACATCAGAAGGTAATGGTAAGCAAGCAGATAGGAGGAAAGTGATATTGTGATAATAATCACATAACTGTCTATTATATTTTAAAGAAATAATGCACCATTATCAAAGGGTAATTATGTCTTTTCATTAGACAAAAGATATGACATGCATTCTAAAATGACCTCAGTATTCAAGGCAGCATTAAAAATAAAACAGGAAAGAACACAAAGGAACAAAGAGCTGTTTTGTAACTTTACACCCTGGGTGGGCAGAAATTTGATAGGAAAAAAAATGAAAGAATTATCTCGGGGCTCTGTCTCCCTGGCACATATCTACATCTGTGTGTGGAACACACATCAACTTCAAAGAAGAATTTTGCATGGAAAGGGGCCAAGAAAACTAGAGCTGAGATACTTGAGCCACTGCAGGCAATTTCTCCTCTTGCATTTTTTTTATGTTCTTTGCACATTAATAGAAAAATGGATTTCCAAACAGCAGCTCTTGAGGTGTCTTCATAATATCCATATTAAAATATTTTCCTCTTAGGTCCCACAGTTGATCAAATATTCTTTGTTTGCTGATATATTTTGAATCCACAAAAAATTCAAGCTTATAAGGGGCTCACCATGGAGAGAAAAATACGATAAATTTATTCAAATAGAGACACCAGAGTCATTTCTTTCATTAATAAAGAGTTAAGGGAAGATACATGCAAAACTGAGAAGTATTCTAGACATACTGTGAAAAGGGTCTGTGTCCCTTAAATAGAGTCAAAAGGAAGTCAATGAATAAAACGGGATGAAGAGAAAAGAGGCCACACCTTTATAAAGGGTTTGTAGATGCCACTACAAACTCTTGGAAGTCATGTAATCTCAACGATATTACAAGGCAGCACTATGCAGAAACCAGACAAGAACATAGGTATGAAAATAAGGACAAGCTTTAGGCTCACGTTATTGATAGGAATCGACCACTAATCTTAGAGAGCAGTTCAGTGAACTGCTCAGAGAAGCCACGTCTACTCGTTAGGGTGACAAGGGGGTTGTGATATAGGTGGTTTGAAGTCAACAATGCTCTGTCCTTTGATGGGTTACAGCTTCATCAATTAACTCGGTCCCTCATTCATATATTTCTTCCTCTATGGTTACACATATGGAAAGCACTAATTATGAATATTACATGTATATGTTTTTTACCTAACCATTTTATGCTGTGATTTCATATTAGAGATATGCTTGTTAATGTGTGCAGTGGCATGAGCACAGGTGAGTCACTGATGCATTGTGTATAGCAAAAAAAAAAAACAAAAACAAAACAAAAAACCTGAAAACAGCAGAATGTACTGGGGGCTGGGTGAATGTTATCTGTGGTAATTAGAATAGAGCTACCTTGCTGGTATGAAAAGAACTAATATGAATACATTTCTAAGACACTAAAACCTGGTCCAATGATAAAAATATTTATGCTACACAACTATGAAGTAAAATTAAAAAGAACATACAGCTATTGTAATAGTTTGAATATGAGGTACCCGTAACAGACTCATTTTCTTTTAAATAACTGTTCTCAAGTAAGTAGTGCTATTCTTTGAGGTTTGGAGGTGGGACCTTGCTGAGAAAGTAGGTGTCTAGGGAGTAGACCTTGACGATTATATCCCCACTCTGCTTTTGGCCCTTGTCTTGCTTTGCTTCATAATTTTCTCAAGTGTGAGCAAGCTCCTGGGGCACGTCATAATGAATTAATTACATCTTAGAAGGGTGAGTCATTTCGCTTAAAAATTGCTTCTTTTGAGTGTTTGGTCACAGTGATAACTAGAGTAGCTTCTAATGCGGGGCTAGAGATGAAGCATTGTGGGCGGGTATTAGCACACAAACGCCTGTGAAACAAACTAGTTGACAAGTGTTTGGCTCCTATACATAAAAAAATTTCAGGACAAAAGCATTCTCTTTGGGGCTGGAGAGATGGCTCAGGGAATTATATTTAGGTTTCCAACACCCAATGCAAGCAGTTCACAACTGCCTGTTAATCCAATTACAAAGTATGTATCGTATCTGATGCCATATTCTGGCCTCTATGGGCATCTGTACCCGCTTGCACTTACACACACACATGGACACAAACACATGATAATAAAATATATGAATAAAAAAAGCTCCTTTTAAAGCTTGAAGCAAGAAAGTACAGAATAGACTGGCATCAGACTGGCTAGATATGAGAGTTTGACATGGCCACAAAGATCCTCATTATTCTGCCCAGACAAACATACACAAATCAAATAGGTAGCATTTCTGGTGTGTCAGCTTCACCAGGCTAACATAGTCAACTATTCAAACAAAAGGCTTATTACTCAGATAAATGTATTTAATAGATACAATCAAATTCCATGATCAGTAATTTAGTGAGATGATCTTTGATAATCTGGGTGAACCTGATTGAATAAATTCTCAAACATTATAAAACCCAGCTAAAATATGCTCAGATTCTATCACTGAAGCAGTTTGTGTTATGCTGAGAATTCAACTCCCTACCTTTTTCCAATGGCTTGACTTTTGGTTTTTTGGAATTGCCTAGCAAAATTCCTTAGAATAAATCTCTTCATCTGTTAGACAAAAAAAAAGACTTGTGTTCAACCTACCTGGTTGTGGTAAAGACTCCATATACTACAGGATTTCTTTCATCTCTCGTAGGAAGTAAATAAATGTCTTCTGTTAATGGAAAAATAATTATGTACCATATATTTTTGTTTTGCAGTAGTACATTTGCTTTTTAATAATATATAATAGTTCAAGAACTCTAAGCAACACGCAACATAAAGATGAATCACTACAGTATTAAGGACTTAAGGGTAAAAGCTTTCTCACAAGCTATGTGACATAACCTCTTAATGGGATGTGTCAATCAAGGGTAAATGGGATGACTCAGTTGGCAGTCTCCATGACTATTTCCAATCAAGGGTTTGTGATTCCAATTAAAATGGAAACCAGAGACCAAAGGAACATTTTACCCAACAGTTTAAAAACATGTTATGCTGCAATGGGTTGAGCCTCGTCTGTCTATGTGAAAATACGCGCATGTGCAGTGGATACAGCATTAAGATGGCTTTTTAATTGATTTTTATTGAGCTCTACATTTTCTCTGCTCCCCTCCCTGCCTCTCCTCTCCCCTTCAAGCCTCTCCCAAGGTCCCCATGCTCCCAATTTACTCAGGAGTAAAATGTTTTGCAGAATTATGTGAGCTATGGGTGTGTTTATTTTCAATATGAGTAAAGCATATAATACTGAGGAAATAGAGGACTTAACCATTCTGCACGCTCGAAAATAAAATTAGAAGATAAAAACTAATGATGTTGACTTTATGTGTAACTAACGTATTTTCAGAACTAGATTTTAGAGGACTAAAAAAAGAAGAAATGAAAAGAAATCTGTCTGCAGTCTCTCTAAATATGTTTTGAGTGGGTGACCACGGTCAACAAATCTTCCACACTCCCCAGCAGAGGGCATCCTAGGAACAAGGAATCCACCCAGACTCTTTCCATCTGGAGGAAGTTGCTCCCACCAAGGAAGGAGGAAAGAATGGATGGACTTTCTAGCCTATTGGTCTACATCTTCTAATTACTGCAATTATGCATCCTTTATTAAGTTTGAGGTTCTTTTGAATACAGACATAGTTTGAATATTGTGCCTCCAGACTGAGGGCAAAACATAAGCTTTGCATGTGTGAATGTCATTTAGTAACAACAATTCCTTCCGGCTGCATTTAATTGTGAATGGATGTATCTGCCTGATGATGCTAGAATAAACACATGCTGAATTACTTGATTAAGTCCTAAGACTTTTCTAAGAACAAGGGACATGTGACTTACGTAGTTCATCAAAATGAGTATAAGCCCCATCGCTTCCAGGAATGGAGCAAATCAGTCTCGCCTTAAGAAAAGTTGTCCATTTGTTTATCAGACTTCGTTGCCCACCTACATCATTCTAAAAGAAAGGGAAACAAAA
Source organism: Microtus ochrogaster (assembly GCF_000317375.1). Taxonomy (NCBI): domain Eukaryota; kingdom Metazoa; phylum Chordata; class Mammalia; order Rodentia; family Cricetidae; genus Microtus; species Microtus ochrogaster. The sequence continues at coordinate 6,709,319 of NC_022025.1, read as the reverse complement.
AGGTTAAAAAGTTACCAAGAGGAATCTACAACTAACTAACCCTGGCAAGGTTTACAGGTGATACCTTAGGAACATTACCGTTTTAAAAGGCATGCAATAGGAGTATTTACTTCAACTACTCAATCATGGAAAAGTTAGTTCGTCACTCAACCAGAAATGTTTCCTTACGGTTAAATGAAAGCAACGCGAGCATTTTAACCCTGGTGAATGAGTGGATGCACACAGAGTGCAGTAATTAAAGCAGCCTGGGGCCAAATGTTGTGTCTGCCAAGTTTTTGTTCATGACCTATAAAATGCTAACACATCTCTAGTTTGTCATTGATAAAACATGATTAATGTCTTGAAATTCAGTTATTTTGATGATCAAATGGAAAGTTTTGTGTAATGTGTTTAGTATAGTGCCAGGCAACTTGGGTTCAATAGCTGTTAGAATGACTTATATGTCATATTGGTACTTAAAAACCATGTTTTCATATTTTCAAAATAGGCTTAATTATAGAATAAAAATGGTCTTCCGCAAACTAGTGTAGTATTAATTAAATATCGAGGAACCATAAGTATACACACACATGCATATGAAAATAATTCTCAGTATTAACCTACATTTTCATACATTACTTCTTCTCAGAAGCATTTATTTAAAATAGTTTTAAATATTGAGCCAAACATAGACATTCACTTCACATAAACAGAATAACCAGTGTCCCTTTATACATTAAATTTATAAGAATATAAAAAATGTTTTCAAATAAGCTAGCTTTTTCCTGTGCTCATAAAAAAATAGAATGCAAATGATTCATGGAATGCATACATTAATAATTTTATTTCAATCAAAATTATTCTTAGATACATTTTCCACTATTCTACTTACATTTAACAATGCCATATAAATCTTTTGTCTTTTCTCATCCCAAATTCTAGAAAACTAATGAAAAATTTAACTGACAAGTTTGGTATTTGACTATCAAGTACATACCTTCTCTACTTAATGTCTTTAATCTAGACTAAATTGAAGGAGAATGTCTGGATGACAATTCTAAGTAAGAAAACTGAGTCCATATACAATATATCTACACATATATACATACACACACATATATATACATACATGTATATGTGCCCATATATACTGTGTTCTTCAAAAATTTGATTTATTTTAGATTTATAAGATACAACCATATAAATTAAAGTATAATTTTAAACTTTAAAGTCACCAATCTTGAATGAAATACTTCATGTACTTAATCAACAAATCATAACATCTAACAGATTTTTGTCTCACTCGTTTTTCTTTTTAAAAATTTAACACTGGGTCTCATTTTGTGTCCCTGGCTGGCCTGGAACTCACTGTGTAGATCATTGTGGCTTGAGCTAGCAGAAAGCCACCTTCTGCCTTCGGAGTGCAGGGATTAAATGTGTGTATCACTGCCCAGAAACTATCTCTTTCTTTAAAGCTTACATGATTCCAAGGCATTATGAAGAATAGAATAGATCTGTAACACATATGTGATTGTAGTTACATATAAAAATATCTAATCACATGTATATGCACAAACACAATAAAAATACAACTGTACACAGGAAGCATTTAAATTCAGGGGAGACAGAAAGGCTTTAGGTGATTTTGTTGTTGTTGTTTTGTTTGTCATTCATGCAGTTTAGATTTTCTGCATTTGATAATAATAAAATCTGCAATAGCATTTAATTTCTAGATGGTTTAATCTAAACTAGAAACTTCTTAGAGCCTTTGGTGAATAGAATATTCTTTTTTTTGTTTTTTGTTTTTGTTTGTTTGTTTTGTTTTGTTTTTTGAGACAAGATTTCTCTGTAGCTTTGGTGCCTGTCCCGGAACTAGCTCTTTTAGACCAGGCTTGTCTCGAACTCACAGAGACCCTCCTGCCTCTGCCACACGAGAGCTGAGAATAAAGGCGTGTGCCACCACTCCCCTGTGATTAGAATATTCTGTACAGTGCCGCCAATAGGGTACTTAATAAATATATGTTTAATCGTTAAGAAATAACTAGTTTTATAAAGAAAATTGGCAAAATTCTTTAGAAAGGTTTGGAAAGCCACTGATGGAGTTTCTGCACACGGGGAAAACGAAGAGTGGTGTTTGGGGTTCGGCAGATTCGATTTTCCGTCTTATTAGTGACAGGCAGCGCCAGGGCACATGTGGAAAGATGAGTTGAAGAAATGATCTGGGGGCTGGAAATTAGGGAAAAGTACAACAGATAGAGCAATGCAAAACATACTGAGAGAACCAAGACAAAGCTTGTTTCAATGAAACTGGGATCAATTAAACTAGTAAAGGAAAATGTTGGAAAAGTAAATTAGGGAAAGACCAAGAGAGGCTTTCATAGAAGGCCAAGGTGCCTGGATGTTATTAAGTATACAGCGAGGAAGTACTTAAGGATTGCAATTAGAAATGAAATATAAAAATCATATTTGTCTTTAAGAAAACCACATAGCAGACTATATAATGCCTCTCAACTAACAGGCATGTCTATAATTGCTCTTAAATTTCTATTGCGTATATTTACTCTCTGAGTATCATTGCTCAAACACTATGCTACCTATTTGATGATTCTGATGCCTCTGAAGATGTAAAGCCAGACTTATCTAAATACGGATTTTTGAATGATCATATCTCAGAGTATCATTCTTTCCTAAACCTGGTGTATCAAATGTCAACAAGTGCTCATATTCAAACATTTTCCCTATTCTACTTTCAATTCTTATCTATAGTAAAAATGAAAAAAAAATTCTAACTTACTAGCTCCAATTTTGTTTATTAAAAGGGGGATGTTTATTGTTTAATATGATGAATAAAAACGTGCACGTTTTTAAATGGATCAATCTTGCCTTGTCTCTCTATCCAGCAATCCTGTCAAGTTTCTTAAGGAGCTCATGATAAAAACGAACAAACAAAACAAACCAAGTGAAAGCTTTCTGCTCTCAGCAGTACAGTGAGCACAGCTTTGGCACAATGCTCTCAGTAAACACTAGAGGACTGGACATTGACTTTCAGAGAAACCTGGACCACAGCTAGGCAAGTCCAGTGCCCTAGACTTTGTATTTCTTCTGCAAGGAAGCATCAGTCAGACTTTCTTGCCCAGCTTTCTGCCCCTGTGTTTGTTTGCAAATCCACAAAATCCCCTTTGAGAACTTTTAGCCCAGAAGAAGTCTGAGCAAAGGTAATCACTCTTGTTCTAAATTGTCACAAGTCCACTCTTCTTTGTGAAGCTCTACAGAAGCCAGCGGTCTTACCAACACAAAAGATTTATTATTGAGATGTCAGACTGGGCAGCTCCTGGTTACCAGTTGCTTCTGTGTGCCTCCACTCTATTTATCAGGAGTGCTTTGTTGTTAGGCCCTCTGCACAGAGATGCACATGAAAGTAACAAAGAGATGAGGGTAAACAAGCCTGAACTCTTGTGCTCCCCAGGGTGATGAAGGACAGGGCCTGTGTGTTGTTGTTTGCTTATGGTTTGACAACAGATAAGGAATCGTTTTTGTCTAGTAGATCAGTCATGATATACCTTAATGGATAGAAATCCTTTCTTCTGTGTGATCAAATTTAGGTTTATATCAACATTAAACTGCCATGTAGAGTAGCTCAGGGCAATCACACATGAGCTTTTACTGAGTGTGTCTTGTGACCTAAGGCTCACAACACTGGGTTCATATGCTAACCATAGTTTTATCTGTGTAAAGCACCTGGTTTAAAGATCTCTTGGTACTTTATATTGTCACTTTCACCTATGCTTAGAAAAAAAAGATATAAGAAAATATATCAATTGACATTAAATTGTATGCTAAATTCTTGAAATCAATAAAAATCAGGAATGTAATTGAGAATATATAGAAATTGTATGTTCAAGACATAAAGATGTGCTGAGTTAGGAGAATGTTTGCATAGTATATAAGAAGATTGTGCAATCTTAAAAATTATGAGTTCAAGAAATCACATGTGTTATACAGGCAAATGGCTAGTTTTCTTCTCTGCCTTTTTTCTTAGTGGCTTGTGTATGTATATTTTTATTTTGACTTCTAAGATATCTCAACTGTCAGCTGTTAGTAGGTGGAAATAAAGGTTCTTGGCTGTCAAGCTACCTGGAACTTACTTGAGATCCTAAGAATCAGAAAAGTCCTTCAGTGTCTTTGGAAGCAGTAGCGAGTAGGTCTCAGTAGATCTGATGTTGGTCAAGGGAAGGGGAGTCACTCTGATAGTTTCTTTTACTAAAAACACACGTCTATATAACTGCGTTATCTCAAGTAAATAAATAAGGCTGTGTTTCTTTTTTTTTTTTTTTTTTTTTGGTTTTTCGAGACAGGGTTTCTCTGTGGTAAGGCTGTGTTTCATGTGGCATGTCACCCATTTCTGTGTGAGTTACTGAGGTTTCACCTTGGTTTCTACAACTCACCTGATAGGATTACCAAGTATGATATCATGTAAAGAGTAACTGAAGCAGTCTTAATAAATTGCAATTATCTCAGTATAACATAGTGGTGAGAACAGTTTTGTTATTCTCACACGCACCAGTCACAAGAAACACAGTCACAACTCGCTGGGGACTTAGAGTAGAAAACAGGAAGAGAAACATTGATTTCTCATTTGTTTGGGGGAAGGGCAGAGCTTTTTTATTGTACATCATTCAATGTACAAAAGGATCCTCATTAAAATTCTCTTTTGTGTACATTGATAACTTTTTCAACCTTTTTGTTTTGTTTTGTTTTATTTCTGGGAGAGTGGGTCATGGGAGACACAGAATGAACGTGAAGTTCAGATGACAACATGAAGAAGACAGTTCTCTCCTTTGAACCCTGGATTCTCAAACTTGATGGCAAAGTCCCTGTATCTGCTGGGCCCTTTCATCCACTGTAAAACACTGGTATAGTTTAATGTACATGGTATATGGCAATGAGGCTTTGGTGACCTTATTCTAGGTTTCACTTTATTTTTCTAATGTTATGATTACAGTTTAAATCTTCCGAGTCCAACATCTTGTATTGGAATTTTCCTTACCATTTTTATTTACTTACAGAGAATCATGTAGACGTGTTTTAAGTTTCCAAAAACCAGATTTTGTCCCTAGAAATAACTCAGTGCAGCCTGAGAAAGCACAGACAGGAGCCAGCATGGCAGTTGCTTTGCAGGAAATATCATCTTCTTGAACAGTGGCATTCTTTAGATTATCCAATAGCATATCTCAACACAGAATTAATTAAAGCCTGCTAGATGCAACTTTTTATGACAAATGGCACATCAGATAAAGAATATGACATACTGAATTAGAGAATCCATTAAGTCAAAATCACAAAGGTACTGATTCCCCAATTCTTCATGCTATCTTTTTTACAATGGTCTGTAGATGGGCCTGTGTATTGGCCTCCAAGAGACAACGTCAATGGTAGAATAATAGTTTCATTTATTGAAAAAAATTCTATGAACTTTATATAACATTTCAAAACAAGGAGAGTTTTGCTAATTCCAGGTATAATACAAGAACAAATATTACTGATGACAGCTACTGGAGAGAAGAGAACAAAGAAGATGTTTATTTTTAAATACTTCAGAAAATTCTCCTCTTTGTCCAAGAATACAGATGAATGGCAGTGGGTAAACACAGAAATTTTAACCAAAGATAAATCCATAACTCTAACTCTTATTGTCCTAATTTCTTGGGGTGCATTACTCTTTGGAAGTCTAAGGATTGGGAAAATCTGAATTCCCTCAAAGTAAGTCCATTAACACTGAGCAGTGTTTTTGTTATTTTTGCTTGTTTGTTTGAAACATCATCTTAGCTCAGGCCGGCCTGGAACTCACTATACAGTAGAGAATGACTTTGAACTTCTGCCCCTGCCTCTATCTCCCAAAATCTGGGGTTACAGGCATGCACCACCATACCTAGTTTTATACCATGTTGGGTATAAAATGTCCACAGAGATTTTCAAGGAAAAGTTTTTTTTTTGTTTTAGTTTTCTTATTCCTTTTCTAAATAATATTTATAGGCAACTGCTTGAGATTTGCCATTGCAGAACATCAATGCAAAAAGGAGAAAATCTTTCTCGAGCTACTTTAGAAACTCAGGAGAGTATTAGAGATGCGGAATGTGGATGCCACATTATGCTAAAGAACTTCGTTTCTAAGCACCAGCAGGTTAAGTTCGGCACACGTAGGCATGCTCTCAGGTACTATCAAGGCCTCCTAATTTTCGCTTTACAAGCTACAGCCAGCATCATAAATCCCTTCCCAGGAATTTCTCTGACGGGAAAAGCAGATGGAAGTGCCACAGAAGCACATCTGTAACTGTGGGCATTAAATCTCTCACTTAGGTTGTAAGGGACGCACCGAAAGTAAGCACGCAAACCACAGCCCTGTAGAGATCAATAAATACAGAGAGTGTCATCAGCCTTGAAAACAAATCTTCAAAGGCAGCGATTGTCCAAATAGGGCCATATATCAAAATAGACAACGCGAGTGGAATTGAAGCAAACAGCTATTAATGAGACCCCTAGGCAAGTTATGTGAAAGGGCCATCCAAATTGAATTCCTGGCGTGGACACAAGGAAATGGTCAAAACAAAAAGGGAACTGGCATAGCCCGCAGCTGGAACCTAGAGTAGGCTGCACAAGTAAGCCTGCCACAATGCTTCCAAAAATGAAGGGAATCCACGTGTAATCAAAATAGCCTTGAGATGCAAAGCTGCCAGCTAGCCTCGCTAAGGCACTGGCATTTCTACACATTAATAACGGAACGCGCAAGCGTGCGTGCGCGCGCGGGCACACACGCACACACACACACACACACACACACGAGTGCGGGGAGAGTGTGTATATAGGTATGATGGTTTCTGAAAGTACTGAACTGCAAAGTTAATAGACAGAAGTCTCTCTGTCATTTTCCTCTTCGACTGTGCCTGATCATCCAGTCAGTGTGCAATTTCTCACCATGGAGATAGAAATAATCTACCACGAATGACAGAAATTCACCAGGGTGTAAGATGGCCCACTTAGTACTTCAAAATATTGACAGTTCAACAAGACTGAACAATTAAACAGAACTCAACAAGGATTTTAAAAATCACTTAAGTCTCAGCACCCTGTTTTAAATTTGAAAGGCTTGCTAAATAGTTGGGCTAGAAAGTTATGATGTTACAAAAAGATAATTTTTTAGGGGATATGCCCTTGATGATGGAAATCATTCTTAATTTGAAAGAAAGTCTTAATATAAAGGTATTTTTCTGAGCTATTATTGATTAATAGTGTCACGTGAAATTAACATACCAGTTAATTGATACCTCTCCTTTCCACATATCTTAGTCAAAATTCATAGTTCTTATTAATAAATATTTATCAAATATGGTTTCAAGGTACTTCGATTGTGTTCAGAAATACTACACATTTATAAATATAAGTATTTTTAAAAATAAGAACAAAGCAGAGGGCTGGAAAGATGACTCGGTGGTTAAAGCATTCGCCACTCTCCCAGAGGACCAGAATTTGATCCCAGCACCCATCTTAGGTGGCCCACAACACCCTGAGTTCCAGCACCCGGGGACTCAATGGCCTTCTGGTCTCCATGTGTTACTGCAGATATGTAGTATACACTCACACAGAAACACATTTAAACATAAATAAGAATAAAATGAAACTTCTTTTTTAAAAAATGAGAGCAAAGCTGGGCGGTGGTGGCACATGCCTTTAATCCCAGCACTCGGGAGGCAGAGACAGGCGGATCTCTGTGAGTTCGAGACCAGCCTGGTCTACAAGAGCTAGTTCCAGGACAGGCTCCAAAACCACAGAGAAACTCTGTCTCGAAAAACCAAAAAAAAAAAAAAAAAAATGAGAGCAAAATAGCAGTAGTTTCTGCATTTACAATTAACAAAATACCAGCTGGACCTTATGTCACACCTCTGAATCCCAGCACTCAGAAAGTAGAGATAAGGGAATTGAGGGATTTTAAGGTCAGTGGGGAATGTACAGCGAGTTTCAGGCCAGCCTGGAAATACTATCTTCAATTCAACAAAACAAATGGAAACATAATGCAATTCCACTGCTTGCCAAAATACTTTGGTACCTTACCCACAGGATACCATTGCCACCTTCTTCAGCTCATAAGAGATATTAATTTGAATATGTTCTGAAACTATGTATGTATGTATATATATAATTTATAAATACATATTATTTATCATATACATAATGTGATATGTATATATCATATTATATTTATCATATACATAATGTGATATGTATATATATTTATCATATACATAATGTGAGTGTGTATTTTCAAGTACTATGGTTTACCTTCATTCCATGTAAGTCTCCTATATTAGATTGTTACATGTTCGCTCATACCCTGAAATCCATGTCAATCATTATTGAGCATATGCCACATGTAAATCCAATGCTCTTATTTAAGCATTACATTTTTTGATACAGTAGTCATAGAAGATGTGGGTGTTTGCATTGTGTCGGTTAAAAATGCAGAAAGAGAGAAGAAGGTAGGCAGTATGTACCAGGTTGAATGTTTCTATCCTCTTGGGCAGAGGTCATCAGTTATATGTTGACTGTCAAATTCTGGAGTTTTTTGGCCTGTAACATCATTGCAAACTGCTTTGATTTCTTTGTTCTTTCTTTTCTCTTCTCCTCCCATTTATCCACATACTCTCTTCCCTCTCCATTCTGTTTTATTTGCCTGCATCAGTGTCTGAAGGATGCAGATTATGGATGCGTGGTGCCCCCCACAGCAACTGAGTTTTTATCAGGACATCACTCCAGTGATTTGTGATAGCTCTCCTACCCATCCTACCACACCACAGAACAAACTCTTCTCCAATTGCTTTTTTGGACATTTATATCTTATTTAAAATTGCTATTGTCCCTCTGGATCCTGTCTGTGTTTCATCTTGTTACAAGTATTTCTGAACAGTTTTAGTTGCTTCCATGACTCAAAAGCCGACACATATTGCAGATTTCACACTAGAGAGCTGAGATGCCACAGAGCCCCGGGCTCACACTTTTAAGTAGGTTAATATAACACATTCCAGAGCCACATCAGCTGCAGAAGTCCCAATATAACATCTATGCTGTTTCCTCTCTCATCAGGGAATGCACCAGTTCTGAATTGTCAAGATCCCTGCCTTGTCTTCTAAAACCCAGTTACCAAGAATATAGGAGTGCTTATCTGTATGACAAGTGCCATCTAGAATGATATTGCCTATGAGGTGCTTATCACGCGATGAGGTCAATACCAATTGGGGAATGGGAACAAGGATGCACTGTAAATTCAGTTCTTCATCTTCAAAGCCATATTTCAACATGTGACCACACACTGCATTAATACTGCAGATAAGAACAAGACCATGGTCATGAACTGCACTTATCTGTACTGATCTACCAATGAGATACCTATTTGTTCTTTAGATATGTACAAACGGATTCTCTTTGAAATATCTCCTAAATAATCCTTCATGTCTTTTTTCATACTATATTGGATAAAACAGACTTCCTACTCACAAGTATTTCTCAATCCAGATGCTTTTTTCCATTGTGGGCTAAATATATTCATCTTGTCCCTCTGTACCTAGAATAACTCATTATTGCCTAGGGTCATGTTCTCAGTTGCTAACATGGAAACAAGACTTCTTATCACCTAATTTCCAACAAAGACATTGGTCCCCTGACACATGCTTTGAATTTTTTGGTTTTGTTTTGTTTTGTTTTTCGAGACAGGGTTTCTCCGTGGTTTTGGAGCCTGTCCTGGAACTAGCTCATGTAGACCAGGCTGGTCTCGAACTCACAGAGATCCGCCTGCCTCTGCCTCCCGAGTGCTGGGATTAAAGGCGTGCGCCACCACCGCCCGGCTTGAATTTTTAATACAAGATTTCCGCATCCTATGAACAAGATCTGCCCTGATAAAGGCTAAATGGAATGCTTGTCCTCTCTTCCTCCATGTGGTGTAGTCCTGTTCACACTAGAGAATTCATTTCAATCATTCCCTTCATATGATGCTTTCAAACGTCACTGATAGCTTAGAGGTCTCATATGTCCTACTTATATCATCACACTTTATGAGTGTCTTTTATATCCTTTCCCTCAGTGTAATTTAGATCTATTTTTAAAAAAGAATAACAGCTTGGTATCAACAGTGTCTGTGTGTTCTAGGGAAGTCATATTTTGATGCTATTGGTGAAATATTCAAATATAAGGCATAAATGGATTATAATATTGAACATATCAGCCCTTCCCTTGGACAATCTTTAATCTCTGTTGGTGTTCAGAAAGAGAGAGAGAGAGAGAGAGAGAGAGAGAGAGAGAGAGAGAGAGAAGAGACAGTAAGAGAGTAAAAGGGTAGTCTATTACCAAAACCTCTTACCAATAATTTTATGAAAATTAAGTCAAGAAAACAGATTTCCCAGGTAAATATAACACTAATTTTTAAAGTTGAATATTAAAAGGGGCAGAAATTTTTAAACTGTCAACAGTTCCATTCCGTGTCAAATTATTAGTTAAATATGAAAGCAAACAATGGCAGCAAGAACAAAACCTTTGTGTTTCCAAATACAGACTGTGGGAAAATGTGAGCTGAACTGGCAGGCTAAAGGACTGCCACTATAACACAATAAAACCTGGGAAAGTCAGAGGGTTTCCACAGCCTTCTAGGAGATCTTCCTTCTATACTAATTTCTTACAATTATCACACTCAATTTTGTTTCACAATAAAGATATGTTGTTTAATTATTGCTTGACAAAAAAGCAGAGAAATAAATATCAAGACATTTTTGAAGTAAGGGAAATAAAACAAAAAGAATAAATTGCAAATAATGCCAGAATTCTTTTATGTGAAAGCAACATAAAAAGTAATGGTGACTATGAGTTTGATGTGCAGTAATTAAACTGTGAACAAAGAATTTAGATCCAGATTTCATGGACATTTGACCAAATAGATTATGGCTATATAGTGAGCAGTTTTAAGATGTCACACAGTTAAAAGAACAATTAAGAGACTCATCTCTTTTCACACTAAGTGAAAAGTCTCTCTTTTGTTTCTCATCCATCACATCTTTATTTGATCTCTTGATTTGATGGAACACAATTTTACTGTGTATTCTCAGAGGTTTTTGAGTTAGGTAAACTCCTTTCCTTCTTTTTTTCTGCCTTTTCATTTTTGCAGGAATTTTCTCACAGCTTAAAAAGAACATTCCATGGGTAATAGTTGAAATTCTAACTACAGTTACTACATAGATATTTATAGTTATGACAAAGGCTGAGGTATTCATCTACCTTTACGATTCATTTATACCAGAATAAAATCTTTACTTTGTTAAAAATAAATTTCAGTCTAATGGATTATAGCCATTAAGTGATAAGCATTGAACTCCCCACAAACAGCGCACTTGTCATACACTGTTTTCAAAAGGACTCATGAAACGCATTTACTGCTTGTAATCCCCCTTTGACACATTTAACAAACCTCACTTATACAAAATGTCAGTCTATTGGGTGGCTCTCAGGGTCATTATACCATTGTTATGTGGCATGCTTCAGTACACTGAAATACTAAGAGCACTCCGGGCATGGCCATTCATTCCTAGCAGGAGGCTTTAAAAGATGACTACAGATTTTTGGACTCTGAGAGAATGAGGATGCCTTTTAAACAATCTGTCCCCTCTGGGGTAAAAAGGATCAGTGGGAGGAACAGCGTTATTGGCTAAGATGGTACGTAAAGAATGGTCTGGCCTCAAAAGTCGGCTTCATTCAAAAGGTATGTTGTCATTAGCAATTTCAAGTGTGGTGATGGTTTGTATTCCTGCCCTTAGAACGGTTCAGAAGCCTGAGGGTACAGACTGCAACAAAAAGTGACAAGCTTAAAGTTTGTTTAAGACCAGAGAAAGATTGCTGAAGAAGGTATTTATTAACTTAACAGCTCTTGTTCATCACTGATTTATGTCTCGTCGGGAAAGTTCTTCCAGCAGAGGCAAATCCAGGAAGAATGCAAACATTCAGACATCAAGAGTTTGGCTCCAGTACTTTCTCTATTCTGTAAATTCCATGGCGAATCAACTAAAAGCCTTGATGGAACAAAATGTAACTCTCCAAAGCTGTTTATGTGGTCAGTATAATTTATATAAAATGGCAATATTCAGATTCAATTGGGGGTTTTTAAATAAATATTTTATGCTTTTAGTTATCTTTTATTCTTCATTTTTCTCTCAGAACTTAATCTAGATTAATAGCATAGGAAGTATTTAATATAATAAAATAGAATTGTATTTCAAACTCAATTGGTCCAAACAAAAGGCATGGTTGTTATATGTGTGGTGTATATTTGTAAAAATACAGACATGATTTTGTTAGTGTGTAAGTTACTCTAGTGATTATTCAAATTAAGTTGAGATGATCTAATGTAACATGGAAACATTTTCCCTCTGGGGATCACGACAGTGAGAGGTCTTATTGGTAAGAGCATTGAATGGTACTGAATATCAGCAGAGAACCAACAATCTGCAAGACCAGGGAGGCAGATAAGAACCAAAAATCAGATTGGAAAATAACTTGTTTTTTCTTTTCAAAGATGCATCTCAAAAATCACCCATGTAAAGGAGTGTGAAGTTTGAACTAATTTTCAACTTTATCAATAATGCATGGCCTCCTTCCCTTCAATACTGAAGATACATTACTTCATGCACAAAGACATGGTTCTTAAGAAAAATAAATGACTCTTGCCTTACAAACTCTCCCAACTCTTGAAAGAATGCTTCTGTCAGATGTACTGCCTTCCTGGGATGATTCCCGAAAGAAGAAATATATTTTATCATCATCTGGATTATAGGTGTCTGGAATGGGGAATGTTCCAATAAACTTTGCTCCTGTTTGGAAAATAAAGAGAGTTGAAAGTTAAAACAATAAGATAATCCAGCCAGAATCAACTCTGGGACCACTATATGTTAAAAATTAGCAGAGTTTTCAGAAAGTGATCTGAGAGTAGCATTCAGGAACCAAGATGTGCAGATCAACATGGTCAGTGTGGGTGTAAGTGGCAGCAGAAAGAGCGGCTGAGCACATCTGCAAACAATTCCAGGAGTGGCTGAGAAAGTGTGTGGCGGATCCAACTATCAGTGATTTCTACTAAGTCAGTCTCCAGCCATATAATCATAGGGATATATATATATATATATTCTGAGAAATGCTTTATTCAATGATTTCATCATTACTCTGCAAACACCATAGAAGTTAATTACAGGAATAAAACAGGCCAGTAGGCAATACAATCTTAAGAGACCGCATTGTATGTAGAGTATACATGGTCCATTGTTGACCAAATGAAGCACAGACGACTCACCTTCAAAGTCTTTTTCCGTCTAGCAATTCTGTGATTTTATGTCCTTTTTATCATGAGACTACTTCTTTATAGTAACCATGTGATTTCAGTAAACTTAGGTGATGTGGGAGTGATTTCTTATTAAGAAAGAAACTGCCTAGACCCAGTTGATAGGCCAACCCTTAGGTAGGTGGAGAAAACAACAGAATGCTGGGAGAAAGAAGCTGAGTCAGAGAGTTACCATGATTCTCCCACTCCAGGCAGATGCAGGTTAAGATCATTCCTGGTAAGCCAGCTCGTGGGCTACACAGATTATTAGAAATGGGTTAGAGCTAGCCAATAAGAAACTGAAACTAATGGGTCAGGCAGTGTTTAAAAGAATACAGTTTCCGTGTAATTATTTCAGGGCATAGAGCTAGCCATGTGTGTGGCTGGGTGCTGGGGACGCAGCCCAGCCGCTCTTATTACTACACTTAGGGAAACCTGAAATGTCATCGATCATGAAAACTGTGGTATTCTTTATTACACAGTGTGAAATTAAATGGAGGTGGAATGAAAATAACCAATACTGCTTAGGTTCTTTCCAGTACATAGCCTGGAGATCCTCTTTCTGGGTTTATATCTTAATGGTGATATCAGGCAATTTTGTAGAGATGGTCTTAGTCAAAAGTCCAAGAGCCTAGTTATGTGTTAGTTTTTTTTACATATAATAGGAGGCTTCTAATGTTATTTTCTGGTAGAATCTATTAGTAGGTTAGTATATATAAAAGCACTGAGCAACTGCGAGTGCCTGATGTTCAATCAACATGAGTTGTAGTTAGTCCTAGCAGTGCTACCTTGTATTAGTAGGTACTCTGAAGCCAAAGGCTGGAAAATCACAAGTACAAGACATCCATAGTGATTTCTGGGCCTTCCTTTGCTATTTAGTGAGAATCTGTCTCCAAAATAGAAAACACAAAAAGGATTGGAGACACCTTGGTAGTAATGGAGGGTTGAAGCATGCATTAAGTTTGGGCCCCATCACCGGGAGAGATCTCATCAATAAAGCAGTTCTTAAACAAAATCGCAAAGCAAGGAAAAGGTCAGTGTGATTTGTTAAGGTGACAATAGTGAGGATGGTGACTGCCCTGTTATGAGCCCCTGGGGCTGGGACACCTGAGCGCATCATGTACTTGTAGAAATGACATAAAGTTATTCAAAGTTAACAAAGCCTGCCTGTCCTGACCCAGAAATCCATCCCTCATATATGGCCAGTGACAAAGTATTGCAGCACAAAAGGGGAAAAAAAACCCAAAAAAACAAAACCCTTTGTACTACTTCCAAGTCAGATAAAGTTTCCTAATGACTTGCTTAGATAAAGAATTGGTCAGTTCATGTTGTTGTTTGGTGTAACTGTAAGGCTGCCTGATAACGCATCTTTACTTTGTTCAGAAACAATGTTTTGAATAAAAGCAAAGAAAATGAATACGGCTCTTGAGAAACAGAGGAAGCAGTTGAGTTCAACAGACTATGTGAGGCACCTGCGGCAATCAAGACACTAAACGTTCAGGGTACAGAAGAAAGGAGTAGAACATCACATTGTTCTGGATCCTTTCTGCCCAAGGCTATGATTTCCATGCATCTTGGGAGTTCTGAAAAAAAAAAAAACCATCCTCCAGAAAATGGATGGCAAGTGATCAAAAGTCCCATAAAGTAGGCTTCATGGCAGCCTTCTGCATACAGTATGGCACAAACCTCTAATCCCAGCACTTTGTACATAGAGGCGGGTCAGGATTTCAGGACCAAATATTGGCTCAAAACAAAACACACAGGCACACACTCAGGTCAACGCAATCATGTGTACGTCATTGTGTGCTCATGGAGCAATGAGTAGTTTTCAGCCCAGCCTTTCCTAATCATCTATTAGTCTCCTAGTCCATCTCTTTATTTAGGCAAAGAGAAGAGAGAAATGCCTACACAAACATCTCCTTATTCCATATTCTTTCCCAGTGGATTCTTAAATTCCTCAAAATCCACCTTTGGTCAAGACTCGGAAAAATACCTGAAAGTTATTTTTAGAAAAACACACAAGACTTGGAAATTTTACTCTTCAAATTATTTTAAATTGGCAAGGCTTCATCATCTTTATTTCCACTCAGGATTTGGACCTCCCCACTACTAGACACACATTCTAGATGCTGATGAATCACGATTGATTTTAAACCCTGAGAAAAGTAAAAACAGTCCCTTTTACTAGCAAATGAACCCTTCTGACTTGTTATTTAAATGTATATATATTTAATATATATTCATTATATAAATGTATGTAAGTATACTTTAAAGACACATCACAGATAGGTATCATTCAGGGCATCTCCAATTTCAACACAGAGGAGGTGGAGGTCGTTTCTGCCTTAATTGCAAGTTTAAGGTCAATTTAATTACGAAAACCCTGTTTAAAACAAGCACTCAAACAAACAAACATACTGGAAATCATCACAGTGTTTTCCTCTATCTGTGGGATTATATGTATGAAAATAAATAATTACTTGTAATGCCAAGGACTTCTAAGATAAAATGGTGATTAATCAATAAGAACTGACTTCAGTTTTCATTTGGAGTAGGTAAATATTTGCATATATAATGACATGTCTATGAGAACCAATTCTCATGTTCCAGTTGCTTTAAAAGAAGTGTCAATGGTCGGCAGTAGTGGCATATGGCTTTAATCCCAGCACACTGGAAGCAGAGACAGATGGATTCCTGTGGGATCGATACCAGCCAGGTCTACAGATTGAGTTCCAGGACAACCAGATTGTTTTGCAGAGAAACTCTGCATCAAAAATAAGAATATAATAATAAAAAGAGCACCAATACGAAAAATGATAGCATTCTTAATAGACATAGAGCTGGGGATTGATAGCACGCTAAAGAATGCTTTAACAGTCTTTAATACAATGCTGCCAAACTAGATGAAAATTCCCAGTTATAGTTTAGAATCATGGACATTAAAAGAAAACAAGCCCTTGTGAGATGCGTTTACAAGCCGTTAACATGGATATGACTTCTCTGTAGATGGAGAGAGAGAATAGCTCCACCTATTGTTAGCCCATGGCTAATGATGAAGAATCATGACTGAATAACAGAGACCAAGGATTGACTAAGTAAATATTTAGTACTTAGAATGAGCTCAAAGGGGGCTAAGACAAATGATTTGGAAATCCTCAGAATATGATTGGCACTCTTCATTTAGATAAGTGCAGGATCTTAAACAAGACATTAGTGGGAACATCGTAGACTGCAGCACTGAAAAGCAAAGCAGGAAAAGTTACACATGTATTGTAGTGACTCCTGAAATGATACTGTTTTCATATCTATGGAACTGACATGTATATTCCCTTAATTCTAATTACATTCTATTTCATTCTATTCTAATTTATTATGTGCATGGGCATTTTGATAGCATATATCTGTGCACCATTTGCATGCATACTGCACACAGAGGCCAGAAGATGTCTCGGGTGCCCTGGAAATGAAGTTACCTTTGCTTGTGAGCTATTTAATATGTACTGCTAGGATTTGAACCCGGATTCTCTGAAAGAGCAGTCAATGATTGTTATTGCTGTGCCATCTCTCTAATTCATCTACATAAATTTACAATGAAAATTTCGAATCATGAGATATTACTTTACATTCTTTCCAGGTGAGGTGCTATGCACTTTTAATCCCAGTAGTAATATATAGGAGATGTGGAGGTAGGAAGAGACAGAGGATCTCTGTAAGTTTGGGGCCAACCTGGCCTACATAAAGAGTTTCAAGACAGCCAGGGTTGTATAGTGAGACTCTGTGTCAAAACAAAACAAAACAAAACAAAATAAGAACAAACTAAAGAAACAAACAAAACATCTCTGAAAATTTACAATCCTTTCTCTAGAAAGATGATGAAGACTCCATAATTACAAACAAAAAAATGCCAAATAATAGGAAACTGAAAATGAAAGGAGGAAAATATTTATAAAATATCCTTCAAGCCAGGCACACTTACTCAAACCTGTAACCCCAACACTTTGAATGATGGTGCAGGAGCCAGCAATGAGTTCAAGGCAATCTTAGCTCACAGAGTAAGTCCTAGGCTAGTCTTGGCTATAGAGTGAACCCTATTGAAGAGGGGCCTATGGGAATGCGGGAGAATGATTTCCTGAGCTGATCTGAGCCAGTCGATGGTCACTTTGTTTACAGAAGCTAACTGTATGAAAAGAAGAGTAATAAGCAGAGGAAGTTCTAAAGGAAGTACAGACATCTGGGGCATGTTGAGGTGGGCTGCAGGCATGCACAGGGCAACCTCTGTGAAAATGAAAATCAGCATGTAGCTTCTGCCGGAGAGCATTCCAGAGATGACCAACAGGTAGAGTGTGACAGCAGACCACACTTTAGGAATGTGTATGACACCAATGGAGGAGATTAGGATAGCATTTCAAGGACTCATGCTTTAACTGTGAGATAACATATAACAGACAACATGCATGACTCTGTGTTAGTCAGTCATCACTGATTTTTACTTCGTTTTTAAATGTGGTTCTTTTATAGGTCTTGGAAGAAGATTGTTTTTGAGGGGAATGGTGGGAAAGTCTAAGCCAAATGTTTATTATATGAAGAAATCTAATTACAGTAAAGAAGTTTGAGTATCAAGTAGTACTCTGTTCTGTGATTTAAACAATAAACATCCTTACAAGCTAAAAATAAATACAAGTTTTGAGAATAGGGCCTTTCTTTCCTGTAGATTACACTGAGGTTCTGTCTTAGAGCACTGTTGTTAGCATTTTATGATAGAAATTCTTTCCTGATTGGCTGCCAAATTTGGGTTAAAAATAGCTATCATTTAATTAGTGCAAGGCTGTTGAATTCAACAATTTAAAATCATAGCAATAGACACCTGGGCTTTATTTTAGCACAGAGGGTGCTCTGGCATTTAAAACATATGGCCTCACAGGGACAGTTTGAAACTATGCATTTTCACAACTGAACTTCGAGCATGACACCCCAAGATACTGCCAATTGAAGATGAGAAAGCCTCAGTCTGCAGAACACAACATTTTTCTTTCTCCCACAGGCCTCTTTTGCACAGGGTGATCACACCTACCCCCGTACTTAGTACTTAGTTGACAGTGGATTTTTGAATTGCCCTTTGTTTCTTCTTCCAGTTGTTTTAACTTCTCCTTCCATGTGGGAGAATTTACAGACAACAGAGAGACAACAGAAACTTTAAATCAAAGCCCCCTCTAATATGGTAAAAATGAAAATTTAAAACAAAAGTTCCCAGCTACTCCAGAAAGCAAACAAAAACACATGCATCCAAGGTTCATTAGTTCCCATCCTCCAAATGGTGATATTCTTTCATCCCAGCCTGAGATTCTAACTAAAGCTCAGCCCTGTTTGAGCAACCACCCTGTCTTGTCCTTGAGTCCCTGTCTTGGTATTTAAAGATTATGATGTATTTAAAGGTTGTGATGATGGGGAATGTGTCAGTTTGGACTTTACCTAGAACAGCCCAAAGGCTTTCCGTTTTGTTATTTCTATATTCTGATAACTCATGTAAGAGGAGCTTCAGATGGCAATGAAGAACTCAGCTCTGAGGAGTCATGCCTCTTGAGTCACAAAAAAGGGCTTGATCCTCAGAGAGTAGCGGTCCTACATGAGTCTTAACAGACAAAGAGAGAGATTAGCTGTTCTCATTCTGGCTGCTGCCAAGTGGGGCACAGGACACAACATGGTATGCATTTAAAAACGTCAAACTCCAAAAGCTGTCTAGCAGCTAAAATCTACTGAAGAAAATCCATGATAATTATGCTAGCAACAATTGTTCAGCATATATCTTCACAACTAAATACACAGTGAAAGCCGGGCGGTGGTGGCGCACGCCTTTAATCCCAGTACCCAGGAGGCAGAGGAAGGCGGATCTCTGTGAGTTCGAGACCAGCCTGGTCTACAAGAGCTAGTTCCAGGACAGGCTCCAAAACCACAGAGAAACCCTGTCTCGAAAAAACCAAAATAAATAAATAAATAAATAAATAAATAAATAAATAAATAAATACACAGTGAATATTCCAATTCCTCTTTATATTTTACTTACTCTAAATGTTGTACCAAGTTTAAAAGAATTTAACGTATCATGTCCCTGTAAAACTGTGGGAATTTGAACTGAGAACGGAAGCAAGCACAGAAAACAAACCTTGATATATGAAGTAAATGATACACTAATATAATGACACGTACAGAAGTAGAAGCCGCAGTTAGCACGGAGCTGACTACTTAATAATAGATTACTCATATCTTCCTTCAACCCAACAATACACTTGTAAACCTCAATACCAGGTTTTATATCCATATACAATGCAAATAATGAATAAAATTCACAAATATATTGCAGTATGTAATTGTAAGATATTGTATTGTACAAATACTAATAAGCAATGATAATTTAAACCAGACATTTCAAAGATATCTGTGCCCTGATGGAAAGTTTTTATGTTTGGACTTCTCAAAATGATTTTGTTCCCCAGTTGATATGGACATTGAACTGATGATATATGGTTGAAATAATAAGGAAGCAAATTTTTTAGTTCTAGAGATTGAGCCTAGACTCTGGTGTATGGAGGATCTACTGCTACTGAGGAGCATGCTCTGCTCTGTCTGATTTTTATTAATACTACTTTAAATTGAAATCTCTACTGGTGGCCGGTGTTTATCATACTGGTGTCTGAATCTTATATATGGTAGTCCATGGCTCTAGCTTTTCTGTGCCAGATCCAGAGTTAAATCAGAAATGGTTTTCATTTCCGTAGCTACTATAAGAAGTCCATGTCCTAATTTAGAACAAACTAATAGACCTGGATACAACCCTCTGCCCATTGCATCTCAATTTGTGAAGTGTAAGGCTAAGAAAATGATTTCTAAGTTAACATCCATTCCATCAACTAGCACAGTTCATCTGTGTTCTGATCTTTACACTTCTACCTCAGCCAGAAAACCCCACTAACCTTTGTCTTTGGTCCATGTTCTTAATGTGTGTACAAAATGGCCATTTTTCAGGACAGAGGGTAGAAACGTTTCTTGAAAGCCAATATTTTGCCTTCACCCATCAGTTCTCTCCTCATTATTAGGAATGTTCCATAGTTTCTGCAATTTCTTCCTTTGCTCTGACCTGAGTTCCATGGACCAAGGGGTCCTGACTGGATTTCTGGAAGCAGTAGACTGATTTCACTCCGCTTTTCTTCCCTCAGCAAATGTTTGGCCTGCTGTTCAATTCAGCCCACACTCTGGTGGTCTCCCCCACTGCTGATCTAAACACATGCTCCCTGTCAGTTTTAACCTTAGCTGCCAGACCCACATCCTCAATTTGCTATAGCCCCACATGCAACTGGAATATGAAGACACTATAAGAACATGGGCTCCTGCTTGTGCACCCAAGCCTCTGTCAGACACACTGGAAACAGTTTATCATCGGAGCTGGACAGATATATTCTAGTTTCAATCTTACTTGAACTTTCTAGCTATGTATCCAAGTATATGACATCTAACATCTCCCTGAAAGTAAGAAACAAATAATAATTTTCTCAAGACTATGTCAATAAACAGAATTAAACAGATCATGTCTAACATGTATGGTATCTAAAAAAAATGAAAAGGGAGAGATGAAAGTGAGGCAAAATAGTAAACAATCAAATAGGGCAATAAAATCTCTATGAGGCATTGAAGCTTATTGGAGGACCGTGGCCACAGAAAGATCAAGGTTAATAGCAGGTTTAAAGGAAGTAGAGTTGCTTACTGACAGATTAGATAAAGGAACTGAAGGGGAGAAAAGGATCACAGATAAGCACAAGGCAAATAGGTGGAGGAAGTTAAGAAAACCAAGACAGATAATATCAGGAAGCTGGCACTGAGGGGCTGTTCAAATGGAAAAGCAATGTATTAAAATATTACTTGCACATATTTAGATAAATTAAAGTGAAAGGTCATTGAAGAACCAAAACCCAGAGCAAATATGATGGTTAATCTGGATTGATATCTTGGTGGGATAAAAATATAGTTCCAGGAAACAGCACATAATACAATGGAGATCATTAGGCAGGATAGACGAGAAAGAAGGAAAAAAGTAGTGAGGTAGTAAATAGTTTAAATGTTGAAGAGTCATGGGGAGAAGCAAAGAATTAGGCTTTCTGTCCTGCCTCCTACTTCTCCCACTTTCAGGAGTGATGATTAAGCGTGGTGGGTATTCTATTAAATTCAGCTCTAAACTTTGCATGTGTGTGAGCCTTGCACGGGAGTCCCTGGGAATAACTTGCCTGATGTCTTATAAGTAAACAAAGGTTTAAATTCAGAGAAACTTTGGACCAAGTCCTCACATAAGTGATAATAAAGATTTAAGAGCAGGTGCTTATGTTCAAAGAAAACAGGGTCATTTGTTTGTTTTCATATGGTGGGTGGATGTGTAAGGCGATGCATTGAAGAATGGAAGGGTGACAGAAGCATCTGGAAATGTCCTGGCAAACCAAGTATTTTGGTCACTTTGATTATTAACCAGTAAATGTTGTCTTGATTAACTTTCCATAAGTGTAAGCTATCCTAATTCTTAATAATTTAGCTAAACGTATTCCACTGAAACTTCTACCATACCTCTTTCTACTATCTTCATTGTCTTACTTCTTTGGCCTCTGTCTTAAACAACCTGTGCACTTTGAATTCTCCTATTTACAAGCAATTGTTGTCCCTCTCACATCTTCTGTGCAGCAAACTTTCACGTTCTGCTAACTATTGCTACCTCTGTTTCTCTCTCTCTCTCTCTCTCTCTCTCTCTCTCTCTCTCTCTCTCTCTCTCTCTCTCTCTGTTTTGTGTGTGTGTGTGTGTGTGTGTTGAACAGCGTTAATCTCGGTCATTGCGGCTTCTCGGCACAGTAAGAAATATTGCACATGATCAACATGCTTTGTTCTGGGAATGAGGACAATGGAAGGGGGAAAATCACCTTAGAAAGAACAACCCAAGTTGGGAGGGCACAGGGTGAGGAAAATCCTCCCCATGCCTGTGGCAAAGTGCAGGAGCCCCCCCACCCCAAACAAACCTGAGCCCAGCCCTTCTGGGTAAACTACCTCTGTTCCTATTCCCTCTCATCTGTTTTTTCTCTCTCAGTGAACTGATCTTCATACCCACACCACTGTCTTTTGGTCTTTAGTGTATTACTAATTAATGTTAAGAACACACACACACACACACACACACACACACACACACACACACACACACACTTTCCTGATTAAATACTAGACATCAAAACTTGCCTTGAATTCACGAGAATGTTTTCAGCCTCCTTGTTCACTTCCCTGACACCCCATGATTAGCACACATTCCTTGTCCCTGGGGTCAGCCACCTTCCCCTGTCTGTCTATGTAGGACCATTGTGTGGAGAAACACTCTGTATGAAAAAGACTTGGAGGTTGTTTATTGGGGAAGTGTCAGGCCATTTGAAAGGTGTCCCATTGTGTATTTCTAGTCAAATAGCAATAGCAATAATAGCGTCTAGGCAAATGAAAATGGCATAGATAGACTTCTTTATGGACATGTCATGATGAAGAATGACTTGACTATCTCCTAGCAAACTTTCTATTTGAGGACATTCGCCATTCCTAAGTAGATGTAATTTTATTTCAAACTCTGAGAATATTTACCTAAGCAGGTGTCAAAGGGGGCAATCTACGAAGTTACTCTCAAATCAAGTAATTTCAAAACCCATTAGCTTTTAGGAAATTTTTCTTTTGGCCACTTTGCAAATCACTTGACCATGTAAACAAACTGATTTACAGGTTTTGACAGAAGGAATGTTTTTAAAAGTGTTTTTCCTTTTGTTTTTATTGTCACTGTTCAAAAATCACTCAGAGATAGGAAGATAGCAGCTGAGAATGTCCGGCTTGACTTCCTTAGCTAGACTCAATACTTTTGGAATGGTAAATGTGATCTGACTGTTTAAATAAAATTGTGGGCTATTTCCCCCAACACATGAAGAATAGTAAGCCAGTGGATGAAATAGTTGTGATAGTTCTTAAAGTAACCATATAAATTCTTCATGGATTTTTTCCTGCTTTTAAAGCCACAAATAGCTTATAAAACTTGAATAAAATTATAATAAGACAAATCAATATCATTATCAATATTTTAACATTTTGGAGTGCTGTTATAATCAAAACATAACTTTTAGCAGCAGAAGCATTTGAACTATTAACCTTGTCTAGGCTGACACATGATAAAAAAGGGAGAATGCTAATTACTCTGATCTATACAGAGTGCATACAGTTATTAAAACATATATAATTTTAGGTGGCAATTAAAACACAGAAAAGGATTTAGCATGCTATCTATTCCTTTCCATTGAGCTAATAAGCTTGATAATTAAAACACAGAGCACAGGTTGCCAGCATCAAGCCCAGTTCTCTTGCTGATGGATTGTGAGGCCATGATCAAATCACTCAACTTTACACATCTACACTTTACTCATTTTTAAAAATAAAGTGTTAAAATGATAGTCTCTCAAATGTCATTGTGAACCTTTAAAAAATAACACACTTATTATAACACACGGACTGCCAAGGATATAGTATGTGGTAAATACCACCTACTCTCTCTCTCTCTCTCTCTCTCTCTCTCTCTCTCTCTCTCTCTCTCTCTCACACACACACACACACACACACACACACACGACATACACACTTTCAGATTTGTCTAATTTGCGGTGAAATCATTTCAAATGTATTTTTAAATGCCTTATGAATCAACTCTCCCTAAACACATCTGAATGCCTAATAATGAGCTCCTAATTTTTCCAAAAGCAAAGTCAGAACAAACAGAAGAGAAACATCACTAACCATTGAGCCAGTAGTGTTCTGAAATGTCAGTTCTGATGTAATGGTGGTCCTGGGTCAGCCCAAGGGACCTCGTGAATGCAGTGTCCTTGCCAAGGAAATCAGACGCTGTTCCAGAGTAGAGGTACTCGTCTGCAAGGAGGAAAGCAAACAGGACGGCTAAGACATAGAAGCGGAGGTCCACACAGGATACAGCGGGCCACACAACACACAAGTGGACGGATGAACACTAGAACACGTGCTTCGTACATTTTTCAGATGTTGAAGAACATGCTTAGGTGGGGAGGTAACTCAACTAACTGATAAGCAGAGGCTGAATATCCCAAAAGATCAAGAACTTCTGATTTGACAGGGGGACATGCATTAACTTCCCTTTGGATATACTCCAGCATGTATCTACAATAAGCAGCTAAATATCATATTCAGGAGTTCATTTTTGTAGCAACTGTCACAGTATTAAAAATTAAATGCCAAAATAAGAACGGATGGCCCAATTAGTATATACTTAAGTGACACAACCTCAGCAACCACAGCTTTTCCTTGTCCAGCCCCTGCTGAAAGGGAGTTTTCAACGCTGACGTCACTCCTTGTAATTATAACATGTTGCATTCCTTGAGATGACCATGTCTCTAAAGCTCTGATAAACAAAGGGAAGATTGTCTGCTTGCTGCATCCTAAACTTTTGGTTCTATATGAAATGAAGTGAATGGTTCATTAAGGGGAGAAAAGGGAAAAATAGAAACAAGAGGAAAAGAGGGGAGAGGGGAAAGGATAGCATAGGATACGGAATCAGGGAGAGGCTGCAGAAGGTGAGGAGGAGGAGGAGAGAGGAAGCACAGAAACAGAGGAGTAGAAGAAGAAAGAACAGGAACCGAGGGAGAGAGATAAGGAGGGGCAAGTGTGAGTGGGTTTAAGGGTCAATGTCCTCTGTTTGTACTGCTTGTCAGAGCACTGGGGAGGAGGCAGGAAGGAGGCTGTCCCTGCAGCTGATATGTTGTACTTCTGAGAGCTAAAACCCTGCTATTTCAGGAGACTTTTACAGGAAACTTCTTCAGGTTACACCCAAAATATAGTAAAAATGGCTCATCTGTATAGATCATTTGAGTTTCTTATGTAACCCTACAATGGATAAAAACAATGTTGTCATGGAAATATGACTTATTTTTCAAAGCAGTCTTCAAAAGCCTCTCTGTATGTGCAATGATGGAAACACTTTCAAGATCCTTTGCTTAAGGTCCTCTTGGGACGATTCAACCTAAATGTCAGTGGCCAAAGGCTAAAAAAAAAAAGCAAAACAAAACAAAAAGCTCAAGTGAAACCCAAGGACATAAGGTTGTCTCAGGGAGTACGTCATCTCCACCACTGGACACTTTTTCAACATGTCAGATAAATGTCAATTTTTATTGTGAAATAAAAAATTTAAAATACGGAGGAAAATGATAATGCCAATAAGGATCTGAAGAGAAACCTAAGAGAAAAGGAAACAATATAATAATATGTCATTTGAAATATATAAATATATATAGTTATAGTTATAGTTATACTTCTATCATAGCAATATTTGACAAAGTGCGTTTTAGCCAGAATTTTGAACTAAATATTCAGGTTTAAAAACAGTCATGATTGTTTCTAGAGTATACACAGATCACAGATTTCTAAGAGGAGTAAACCATATCCACAATGTGTTTTTGTTTTTGTTTTTAAGGCTGCATCAGTACAGCTTAACAGATGAAAATCATCGTGACATCTATTGAGAAGAAATGAACATGGGTTGTAAAATTTCAAAACACTCACTCACTTCAAAGCAAAATTCCTGGTTGTAACCATGTGGAAAATACAATGTCATGGTGCTTCACTTTTATCATCTACTCAGACATTTGATAGAGGAGGTATATGTGAAGAGATTAAAGCCACGAACCAACCAGGGAAAGGCTTATATAGTGTTTAAGATTCACGGATCCTGCTGATGTTCTTCGGAGCATGATTCAAATCATACAGCATCTTTTCTATAAGAATTTAAGATATATACAAAGCCAGACAGGGCTACATGTGTGTGAGAGAAAAAGAATAAAAGAAAGAAGAAAGAAAGAGAGAAAGAAAGAAAGAAAGAAAGAAAGAAAGAAAGGGAGGAAGGAAAGAAAGAATAGAAAAAGAAAAAGATCTGCAAATTTCCATTATATGAAATATGAGAGAAAAAATGCTTAGACATTATATAGCTGTATTCTGTAGCTTGATGCATTGTTTATTCATTACCTACTTCGGAATTGCTTTATGTGACACTCTTCCTGAGTAAATACAGATCAAAACTGAGTATTAGAAAATCCCAGGTAAATAAAAGTTTTTTGTAACAATGAAGTGTGATATTTGCATTAGAGGGAGTTCAGTCAGACATTTGTGTAAAAAGCCCCTGTGCAGACATGAAGGAATTCTGTCTCCTCACTCACTTCACGGGTGACGATGCTCCTATAGAGAGACTGGCACCAACATGTGGGGAAGGGCTAATCCGAAATTATCTTCAATTCAGTCAGAAAATGTGGTTTAGTCTACACAGGCCTTTTCAGAAAGTCACTTAGACATAAGCCTTGTTTGCACTGATCTTACCTGTCATTACTGAAGCAAAAGGCTGCTGAGGATCAAAGGGACATTTCAGTCTGCCAGACTCCAAGCTGTGCATGTCTAGTTTAAATATGAGTTCCTGTGGTAAGAAACACAATGACGTTTTCAAATGTATCTCGGTCAGCAAGAACAGAGAAGATAAGAATTGGTTCCCATTCATTAACTCGATAGAAACGTACTGAGCATACAGCACAGGCATTATGCTGGGACTTAACTCTTTCGGTGCCATTTCATCCTGCAAGACTCCATGCCAAGTTTTGTCTCCTGTTTCCAAAGAGATTCATTAAGTGTTCAGGTTGAAGGAACACTTACTCAAAATTCATTTTACCTGCACAACTGTCAGTAAAAATACAACACAGAATACCAGTGTTTTCCCTCCTGGGTGCATTGTGCATGTGTGTGTGTCTGTTTTAGTGTGTGTGTGTACATATTCATAACAGTGCTTGCACTCTTGTGTGGTCATGAATGTAGAGGCCAAGCGTTATTTTAGGTGTCTTCCTCAGTTGCATTCCACATCCGTTTTTGAGGCAGGGTTTCCCATTGAATGTGGAGCTCAGCGATTTGGCTGGAGCGGCTGGTCAGCAAACTCAGCAATCATACTCTCCATTTGGTCAGTGCTGGATTACAGACGTGGGCAGCATTTGTGCGGTATGCACCTTGTAGGAACCTGAGCTTAGATCTTCATGCTTTTACAACTTTACTGGCCTAGCCATATCCTCAGCACAGGTTTAATAATTTACTTGGGCTAATAAAATCAGCACTTATCTCACTATTTAAACCTCTCTCTCTCTCTCTCTCTCTCTCTCTCTCTCTCTCTCTCTCTCTCTCTCTCTGTGTGTGTGTGTGTGTGTGTGTGTGTTTGTGTGTATGTGTGCATGTGTGTGACTGTATGTTCCATAGAGCAACATATGTGAAGGTCAGAGATAATCTCAGAGGCCAGTCGTCATCTCTCACCTTTTCTGAGACAGAGCATGGACCATGAGCTTTGGAGGATACTCTTGTCTCCATTTCAAATCTCCCATGAAGAAGCCCTGAGATTACAGAGCTTCTGTGTCTGGCTACATGGGGGTGCTGGAGACCTGAACACCATTCTTCATACTTGTATAGTGATAATGTTTACCCAGTGAGTCATTTCCCAGTCTCCAAATTAATGTTTAAGAAGTAAATTTGTTCCCTGGCATGGTGGTGCACACCTCTGAGACTGGTACCCGGGAGGTGGAGGCAGGAAAATCAGGAGGTCTGGGCCACCTCTTGATACATAGAGAATTTTATAATACTCAGAAACAAAATCAAACTACTTTGTCTCAAAACAAATAAAAAATAAACAAACAACCCCCCTCAAGAATTTGCTTTGTAATATTTGCATTTCAGGATGCTAATTACTGTTAGTTTAACTCAACATTTTTATGATACCAAATTATCTAAGACTGCTGACTTATAAAAGTGCTTAATGACATACAAGTGTTCTCAAATCGACAGTGAATTTTCAGAGATGTTAACACGAGTGGGGGAAAAATCCTGCTGTAGTATTTTCGCTATTGCGAAAACACTCCTCATGGAAGACACATAGTTATTTTGGCGGAAGCTTTTGTTTTTATAATAGTGGCCACAGACAGAATGACATTGGCAGATTTTGATATTCAGAAGAAAAATCATCTTATGTAGAATGTTCCAAGAAAAATACGCATGCATAATGAACACAACCCCATGTTCCCTAGTGTCCTGTAACAATGACAGCACCACCTTCCAGCAGCTAGGGAGATGACTCAGCCTGTGAAGTCAGAGAAACCCAAACTGCAAGCATTGTGGGAGCATATCATTGTTACAGCAGGTCACTCTTACATCAAGAAAGAAACACACACTGCTATTTCAGTGAAAAAAAAAGCAATGAAGTGAAAGGGACAGAAGACACCAGCTTAATTCCTGAATTATGTTGTCTTTTTTTTTTTTTTGAGAGTTCTTCCTCTTCTTTTGAACCAGGCCAATAGGAACTATTGTCTCACCCAAAAGTAGCTGCAGCAATTTAAATGACACTAGCTAGCAATTGCTATTTAATAAATTACAACAGGCATGTTTTAATGCGAATAATGACACCCAATAGTTGAAAGGGTATTAATGAAGATATGGGCACTTGCTCACATCCAAATCAGCCGTGGAACTACACTAATAAACCCAGCTTTGCATATGGAAACATCAGGGCAGAAGGGCTATGTACTTGGCTATGGCTAGTAACTAATACAATCTCACAGATTTAAAAATTTCCTGGATGCATAGTCAAAATGTGATCATGAGATATGATCAGACCCGACAGCCTTTATCTGAGGTCGCCTAAGGAAAAGTGAGAGTGACATGGTTAAATATCCCAGCAAGAATGCACTTAGGCTTCCCAGCTGTGACTAGGGAGTGCCTGCGGGACATGGGGGAGACTGCAGATAGTGGCCATCCCAGATGTTTACTCATCATTAAAAGCACATCATTTTCCACTGGCTAAACAGACCGATTTACTGTAATCTCTTCGAGAAGTACACAGCAAGGGAGCAAGTCTTTCCGAACCAACTCCAAGAAGAGAAAATGATATTAACTGATGAATTGATGCTTTTTTTTTTCCAAGACTACATAGTTTGCACGAGATTCTCAGTTTGATGTTAGCTGCTGGAAGAGGGCTCTGTCAGGAAGGCTCAATGGCACAAAGGTGGCAAAGCTTGACAAGAGTGCTCTCCTCAGCGCTCACCTAATGGGAAGACCCAGCCCTTGCCCCTAACATTGACCTTTGACCTCTACACATGCTCGACAGTACATAAGTGGCACAAAACCCTGCCCACTCACAGAGATTTAAATGGAATTAAATATTTAAAGGAAAAAAAAAACACTGTTAAAGAAGTAAACAGATAATAGGCTCACAGGAAATGATTAAGTATCAGCATACACCCATTTGAAGATGAGCTGTTTCACCCAAAAGGGGCATCCTTTATTTCCAATTTCCTTTTCTTTTTTCCTTCCTTCCTTCCTTCCTTCCTTCCTTCCTTCCTTCCTTCCTTCCTTCCTTCCTTCCTTCCTTCCTTTTCTTTCTTTCCCTCTTTCTCTTA